>NC_089580.1:12981537-13281537 GCF_019320115.1 Miscanthus floridulus
CACATGTGGCATTTTTGTTTTCCTGTGATCCAAACACCCCAAAGTTTCTATTCCTGTGTTTTCAAATTCCGTAGTTTTCTACTTTTTGCTCTATTCTATTCTGCGTTCCAAACATGCCCCTGCACTCTCCAGGCGTGCTTTCCTCCGTGTTTTTTCTCACCGAAAAAGTTCTACCCACCCGCGCGTACCCAGGTGCCGGCCTACGACCCTACACGCGTACCAGGCGTAACCGCCCGCCATACGCACCCGAGAAGCTACGGTTGCAAACGGCGCTGCCGCGGGTAGCTCGTCCCCCGTCCACACGCGCCGCTTCGTATTGTGCCGCGTTATTTTTGCGGCTTGCGCGGCGTCCTAGCCCATCTGGATAGCGAGCGACGGAGCGAGAGCACCGATGTAAAGGACCGCAGGATGTTGGTGCCGCCATGTGAAACCCCAGACCATGGGCGGCCAGACCAAGGCCTGTTCGTTTGGCCGTATCTTATCGTAAACGATCATAAATTTTTAGGTGAAATAGTATTTTTCTCTCACACAAACCAGCCAGCAGTATTTCTTCACGAATTAGCAACGATACGAACCATCCAACCGAACAGCCTGCAAATTTGTGGTACTGTAGCAATGGGGGTACTGTAGCCCGCGCAGTGTTTCCAGTCTAGTCTCATGTCGGAAATGGAACAGAGCAGTTTAAAAGCCTGGACCTGGGAGGTTGATCTTTTTACATGAAAGCGTAAGGAAGTTAATTAGCTGGTCTATAGTTTGACTTAGTCACGGGTCGGGGCGTTACACGCGATCACCGCGGAAGTCAGCCACGGAGCCGTGGTTCGCGCGAGGCGCAGATCGCACAGTGCGTTTCCTAAGGCGCATGAAGCGCCACCGCTTCCCTTCCCTAGCTCTGCGAGTATGCGTCGACCATACTTGCTGCCGTCACCGGCCACCGCGCCCGCCGACGGGGTAAGGGCAACGCAACCAAGGAGATCAAAATCATGGACACGGCGCCTGCGATTGACGACGGCAGAGGAGGAACGGCGAAGATACTCCCTCTGATGCCTGGGGCGGAGCTGTCCATGGCGGAGGAAAGCGTCGCTGCAGCGCTCCATGGAGAAGCGCAAAGGCCGAAGTCTCGACGTGCGCTCCTCGGCTGTCTTCCTCTTCGCCGTCGTCGCGCCCATGGCCATCCGCCTCCCCACCGACCCGGGCACCTCTCTGCCGTGCGATCGATCACTATGCATTGAGGAGAAATCGCTTCAACCTGTGCTAGCGTTGGGTGATCTGAGCAAAAACAATGGTGCTGGCCCTTGTATAGTGCCATTCTAACGGATGAACTCTATCAGGAAGATAAGAGAAGGATTAAGGTGGAAAGAAAAATTTCCATCGGATGGTCGAGAAGGTACTATTAATCAAGGTCATGAAATTATGAACTAACACTAGCCTAAAAATTCATTTGATTTGAAGTCATGCAACTTAATTCCATAGCCTACTCCACAGATGTGTGCTATGGTTTGACGGGAAGAACATAAATTGTAGACGTTGAGACAGTCTGTTTTTAGATGCAATTTTTTTTGGGTGGACCATGTCGATCTCAAAGGTTAGCCTCAAGTTTATCTGATGGATTGCCTCTTTGCAAAGTTAGCCTCAATCTTTGATGTACTTCACTAGATATACAGTTATATTTGTCATGCATAGCCGAGGCCTGCCACAGAAACTTAATGATAGCAATATGCACCTACACTATAGACTACAGACATGCTTCTTTTCATGTGGCTGTTATGTGGGGGCAAGCAATATCTGCGTGGAGGCAAGAAAGGTAAGAAGCTAGCTGCCTTGTGACAGCCTCAATCTAAGGATAGCATCCCAAGAATTACTGGGAATAGAGGGAAATTAGCCCCTGATTAACAATGGTTTGTGCTGGCTGGTGTCCTTATAAACCAAGCAGATGTACTCAGTGGGGATTAATAAGAATAAAATATTTCATATGGAAATTCTTCGAATTTGTAATAACTCTTAATCACGTGCGTGCCGCACGTGCATGTCCACTAGTACTAAGAAATACCAATACCAAAGGATGTATTTTATAGTATTGGATTACAAAGTTAACAACAGGTCTGAACAGGCGGCTGCTCTCGCGCTCCTTGCGTAGCGAAGGCGGTGCCAGTGACACCGGATGATTAATTATGAAAAGAAATAAGCCCTGGTGGCTTACATGAGCTCATGACTGTGGTGACAAGCTATGATATGATGACTTGCACGAGACCGTGTGGCAAGGCTTACATTTATGATTTATGCACCTTGAGTGGCTTGGCTCATGCATGGATCCCCTGGACGAGCATTCATGCAGCACGCATGGTCCATCACCCATCCGGTCTTGCGGTGGTGGTGGTGGTGGTGGTGTGGTTGTCTGTTTGGAGCAAGTGGTATCATGGAGAACCGGCCTGTTCGTTTGGCTGTAGCGTGTCGTAAACGATCGTAAATTTTCAGCCGGAACAGTATTTTTTCTCATACAAACCAGCCAGCAGTACTTCTTCACGAACCAGTAACCATACGAACCAGCCAACCGAACAGGCTGTGGAGATGGAGCAACAAGATGGTGCACGTACGCTGCAAGCACCACCTGTGGTCGCCGCGTCGGTGGGGGGTTGAAATGGCAGCAGCGCTCTCATCACAGTCACGGGTCACAGATCACACCACCGGCGTGGCGTGGCGTGGCTCTGGTGCAGCCGCTGTGGCTGTGGGTGGCCAGGCCTACAAGCAGCAAGCAAAAGGCGCGGCGCACTGGTTGGTGCTGAAGAGGCCGGCAACGAGCTCCGGCTCATGGATATGATATGATGGGGGCTCCTCGGAATTGGCCTTTTGGTTTCAATTTTTTTGTTATTCGCTCCTTTTCCTACCCCACTGTATTCCTGCTGCTGCTACCCGATCCATCCCAACGATCCCTGGGGGGTCCCCTTTTTTGTGTTGCATAATAATGAGCGGGAAACCGAGCGGTTTATATAGCTAGAGAAATATCTGCTGGTAGGAGTATGTACGAATCTGTTTGGCTGTTGCTGAATTCGTAGCCAGTAAAGCCCTGCAACGAGGAAAGGGATCATACTCCGTTCCGTTTTGTTTTGATATGAAACACCCAGCCCTCTCTTTCTTTCTTTCTTTCTTTTTTGCCCCAACACCAACAAAGGAGACCGGCGGCAGCAAGTGATGGAGTGCGTGAGGCGTGCACGCGGAGTCGCACCACCGCGTGCGTGACACAACGGCCGCGCCTCCGCCCACCGGACGGACGCAGGGTGCCGGTGGCCGGTGGGCACTCCGATCCGCCGGGGTGAGGGGTGGTTAGCTGGTTGCACGCGCCATTCGCCATGTTGCACGGCTACGGGCCTCACGTCCTTTTTTGTTGCGATCTCATTCATGGCACTGTCATCAAGCGCAGTGGTGGTCAGCGCCCAGCGGCCGGCCGGGATGGATGAATCGATATCAGGACAGGATACAAAGGTGGCCGCGTCAGTTGGCATATCTCGCGCAGGCACAGACAAAGGAAGATGGCACTGGTACCAGCACAGCGATCGCAATGCCAGCCCCATGGCCATGGGTGGGGCCTGACGACGCGGCAGCTGTGCGCGACGGCAACGGTACAGGCGTAGGACGTACTACGACCTCCGAACAGTGCTAGCTTGAAGTATTGATCACTGTAGCTCTCTAGCTAGCGCTACTACTAGCTGCGCTGCCTGGTGCGGAGGCAGGTCAGCTCATCAGATCGGAATACTGCACATCCTCCATCGTCCATCGGTAGGGCAGGCTTTGATGAACACACATTAAGCATTTCGTAGGGGAGGAAGAGGGTCAGGAAGGGGGGCACACGAGGGTCCCAGCGAGGGAGAGGGACCGGAACCGGACGGAGGGAGGAGAGCTAGCATGATTTGATATATATAATATATGGACGGAGGGGTTGATGATATATAAACTACTACTATACTAGAGTTAGAGCTTGCATTGGGGTTTCTCATGGACGGATCGGATCGACTCATGATATACTGATATGGGTATGTACCGGCCATCATTATTCATCTGTGTCAAAGGCCTTTCATTTCATCACTAGCTAGCAGCCTAGCACACAAAGTTGGGTCGGCGTTAGCTTAACCGAGGAGGTCATCCATAGCAGTGTACAACAAGTTGCAGCGCCATGGCAAATATTGCCCATATATTGGTCGGGGAGATAAATAACAATATCACGTGGTTTGGACTTTTCCATGAAATTTAGTTGGTTTATTTTGGTTGGACGACGCTCTAGATTTCATTTGAGGCAGTGGGATCGGACGAACTCTTCTGGAGTAATAATTATATATAAGCCGCTTTCTTGTCGCGTCAGAGATATGATCTTGCAATATATTAGTGCCGTCTGCTTCAATTTTCTCCCAGCATAAAGATGGGGTCGACATGCATGCTTAGTTTGAGTTGATGTGAGCAATAATAGAGGTAGTAGCAGTCATGGAGTTTTCACACACACATAACGACAACAACATATATATATAAAAAAAAGATGAATGAGAATGGTATATCTAGCTATCACATTCACCTGCATTCCCATCTATCCACCTATCAATGAATCTGTCTCCGCGTGCGTGCTTTCCTTCTCGGACGGGCATAATTTTACCCGGCCTCGTTTTATAGGCTTTTTAATTTAAATTTCAACCGCTTTTCCCCTCCTTTCCATTCGCCCTCTCCTTTTCATTATCACAGCCCAATTCAATTCCTTGACGTATGCCAGAGGCTGAAAGCAGAAGCGATTCCTATCCATTGCCACGAGTGGACGCAATATTATCTCATTTGCATCTCTTTCTCGTGTGTGGTCCCACATATACATGGATGCATGTCCATGTTGTCGATCGCCATGGCCCGGCCGCCGGACGGTCGATCGTTGCCTCTGGCTCCTGCCAATGTGAAAGTAGCTAGCTAGCCAGTGCCTTAAAGCACAAGGCTTTAAACTTCTTTTTCTAGGTTACTTCAGAGTCATTGAGCATTTGATAAAGCCATAATATATGCAATATGCATGTGGCTACCTAGTGTGGGCAGCAATGCTGTTCATAGCCACCATGCGTCAAGGTGGATCTATCGATGACTTGGCTGATGGTTTTTTTTACGGCTGATAAGCCGACTGATGTTGTACTATATCATGGCTGATAACCGGGCTGATAAGTTTAAGTGAATAGGGCAGTAGGATAAGTCGTGTGGTGTTCTCCATCATCTTCATCGATCTCACCATAGCCACACTCTCCTTTAATTCATCTGGGAACATTATTGTAAACATAAAATTGTGGAATAATCCGTTGCTTCGTTTTTAGTAGATAGGCCAGACCCCATGCGTGTGCTTGTGGTAGGCTCAAAAGGCTAATAGCACCATATGTACGTAGCAATGTCGACATGGGATCAAATTTGTGCCATCTTTTGTTGGGTGGGTGTTTCGTTTTGCCTTCCAAGGAGGAATAATTAAGTTCCATGTGTAGTGGTGTGTGTATATTATAGACCCTATTTTTGTCTAGACTAAAAGGGTCAAGTGGTAGTGGTATGAGCTCTACTATGTGACAATTTGTAGGTACTATTGGCTACGAACAAAAGATACTTGTTTTCTTCTTCCTTTTGTCGATGGAAATTCCACCCGTCGACCTTTAGTTTTGGTCAAACAATGTTCCATCTCTTTCATTCCCCCCTTATTGAACTCTAGCTGAATAAAATGGTTCCTTCCAAGTCAGTGGCGGAGCCAGGATTTCACAGCTGGGTATTCCACGTACAAAAAAAAAATCGATGCAAATGTGCAATAGTAATAATCAAAGTACAAGATCTGAACATAGTAGCATAGTGCCATTGTCTATAATAATTAAGAAAAATTACAAAACATCAAAAGCTCAAAACTACTAAAATTGAACTCTACGATCCTCTTTTTGGAATTCATTAATGATATCATCATCTTTCACTTGACTGAAGAATTCTCTCTCAATAAATGTGACCAAGCAATTGTTCAAAATATTCATCACCCATTTTATTCATTTGCTTGTTCTTTACATAATTCATGGTGGAAAAACACTCTCCCAACACTAGCAGTGCCTATAGGAAGAATTAGCAACCAACTTAAGAAGCTTGTAGACAACATAATACTGCTCATGTCTTTTTGTGCTAACAAGCATGACTGAAAGCTCGCGTAGGTTCTTCAAATTTTTAAACCTTTCGTCTCTACGCACCTAAGAATGTACACATGAGCTGATATGCAGTTGGGAAACTGGGAGCGGCGGCCAGGAAAACGATGCGACCCTTTTTTTGTTTGGTGGGTTGCTCGCTGCTTTCTGTCTGTTGGGCTCTGGGGCTTTGGTCCAGTCGGCCAGATTTGCAAATGTAGCAAATATACAAGCGTATACATGTATATATATTTGTGTTTGTTTGCAGAATCTTGGGTATTCCATGGTATAAGGGGAATACCCCCGGCGCCGCCCATGTTCCAAGTGCATTAGGTTTCCGATGTGACGCATCATTATTTAAAGAATCACGATTACTGATATTAGGTGATATAGTACTTGTAACTTCAACGACAACGTGTGAGCAAACATTGAATATATAAAAAAAAACAACTTAGAATGCCTTTTTTTTTGCGAAAATCATACCAATAGACTTATAGTTAAAAGTTACTCCCTCACTCTGTTTAGAAAAAAATGCAATTCTAATACGGTAACAAGTCAAAACATCTCAGGTTTGATCAACTTTATGCGAAAAAATATTACCAATACAATCTGTACATTTTTATTACAGTACACATCATGGAAAAACTAATACTTGAAGGTCCTCATTGGATACATGTGTCAATGCCAAAGCACACTATACTAGGGTGCGCTATCGCTACCACTATATAAATAAAATTAAACAGCGGTAAGAATAAACTTTGGTAGCTTTATGTCTGCACTTTGGGGGCTACTGCCCTTTCTGAGGTGAACAGGGCATCAAATATTCTAGATATGGACGAGCCATCGGCAAGCAAAAGTTGCCCGGCCTTAGCTTGCACTGATATGAGAATCTGCAACTTTGCGCGGGCGGGCGGCCACTCTATCATGCATGCGTCATTCATCCATTTCTCTCCCAAACCACACGTGAACCAGCAGTGAAACTTTAATTTGATGAAGGTACAAAGCCTTTAGTTAGGGCGGCATTTCGCTCTTTTTTTGTGTGCCTCTCTCTCTCTCTCCTCTCTCTCTCTCTCCTTTTGTTAGATAAATGGAGGAATCACGCTTTACTCCTTTAGTTGACTGATACCAAGTGAAGAAGGTGACACGGCCGGCGACTGACAGTTAACCATATCTCACTAATCTTTTATGCTTGTGAGATTAGAAAAAAGGTGGGTGAGTTCACAAGAATCCATGCTAAACATGACAAATGTAATTGGAGACAGTACGTCTATATCTCTCCTGTGAAAGCGATTGAGCCTAGAAGAGCCTTAAAAGTAACCAAGAAAAGGACATGATAGACGTTGATGTGGTGTGGCATGTCCATTCTTCTTCGGCCTATTACCTTTTTTTTTTTGAAGGAACAGGAGGGGCAAGGAGCCCCTACGGAAAATATATTAAACGAAAAAAAAAAACCGAATATGGTTCAGCAGGATTACAGCGAGCAGAGAGCAGAGTACAAAGTACATAGCAAAGCAAAAAAAAACACCTAAAAGATTAGGGGACTAAGAAAGGGAAAAAGAAAAGTAGAATGGAGAAAACTATAACCCTCTTCTTTAGTCTAAATGGCTGCCTATTACCTTTTGATTCGTATGCTATACTGTACATTGACTGAAACCTGGTCGGGTAAAATAAACATTTCCATTTCTTCTGATCGAGGAAACTACATATTTAGAACAAAATTCCACACCTATTAATGATGATTAGTAAAAAAATAAACGCCAACCAACATCACACAAAGACGTATTTACCTCTGTTACTTGCTAAATTTAAAGGAAAACTAACATGGAAGGATTTTTAAGTTAATCCAGAATATTTTCTAAGAATCCATTCGAGCTAAACGAGATTGTACGTATTTGTGTGTGTTAATATCCATTACGTGTGATCCGAAGCAATCGTGCCTAAATTAGTACTAGTCGCCAAATCTTTCTCGCCAGCAGGTGTGTGGTGTAATCAGACTTAAACTCAATAGGCAGCTAAACAAAGCTGGCAAATTGGCCATGATATATACACGATCTGTTTCGATCATTTTTCTAATAGTAACTAACTTATGGAGGAAGGTTTATACGGCAAAATCAACTCGTTCTGCTGGCACATATATCAACCGTAATCAACTCGGGATAATATTAGGAAGCTTGTCGAACGATATCCATCACATCATACTATATCAATCTACTGCATTTAATCCACAAAATAGCCGGATAACATTTTATTCTCTTAAATTGAGTGGCTAAAAAAAGTAGTACTACTATATATTTATATAATATAATAATAATAATAAAACAAAAGAGGCATGCAGGCACGTACAACACCTGCGGCCAAAACCTAAAACCCGGGTGCAGGGGTGCTCCACGAATTGGAAAAGCTCAACATCGTTAAACCTTAGAAAAAAATCAGAAATATACAAGTACTCGTATCAAATCAAGAACTTGAAATGGAATGAAACCGAATCCGAAATTAGTTAATTAGAAATTGGCAAGGCAACCGAGTTTTTGTTTTTTTTTTAAAAAAGAGAAGAAGAAGACAGGCGAGGCGCGTACAGGTGCGGCCATGATGGTCACTGTGAGACTAGGATGTTTCACCAATTCACTAGACCGCATCACAGGATCGGAACGCATTGACGACGCACGGTTCCGCGTGTGTCTGGCCGAGTACTGGACAAGCATGCATGTGTACTAGCGTAGCTAGCTCGAAGATTTCACGTTCATATCGCTTCCGATGAACAATAATACGAGTACCACCACTCGGTCATCACGTGCAACTTGTGATACCAACTCCTAGACCCTAGACGGCTACTAGCTAGATCGATCATCGATGGTCGGGGTGTTTGATTCTGTAGTTCTTTTAAAATTTAGGTCACATCGAATACACGCGAGGCCTCCTGCAGCAAGTCTCTGTATCTAGCCTTCCGAATTTCGTTGCGATCCCCTTTTTTTTCCCTCTCTATCTCTCGTCTTGTCTTGTTCGATTCGATGTGTAAATACACCGTATATAACCGCGACAAAAAAAAAGTTAGTTTGCCCTTGTATTGTACTATAGGATCTGCTTCTTTTTTCTTCGTCTATCTATCCAATGGCTACTCCTCATCAAATACAGTACGTTCTCATTTCCCATGTGGTACGTATATCTAGATAGGATTCCGGGTACAACACAGCTAGGACTAGGCGCTTTCGGAGCAGGAAGGAATCGTCATCCTCCAACCTTTTCTCGTTTCCGATGGCCGGAAGATCCACGAGCGGTACGTGACACGACGACAGCAAGCCAAGATGCGCACGGCCGCATGCACGCCCCTTTTTATCTCTCCGCCCGCGAAAAACAGATGAAAAAGAAAACACAAGCTAATCCGGCGGCCCCACCCCACCCCCCTGCTCGCTTGCACGTGGGGCTGCGCGAGCGCCGCGCGACACGTACTCCACACGCCCACACGGCCACGGGACACGGCTCCATCGGCCTGATGGCTGATGTGGGCCGTGGCTGCCCCGCTCTCTTTGCTCCGCTCCGTTCCCGTTTCCCGAAGCAAGCATGGTGGGTTGGCACGACGAATTGGCCGCTAGCTTACTGTGCTCCGTCGAGGGGGACGGTGGCGCGCATCGTCGTCAGCTCCAAATTTCTGGTCGCATGTATACCGTACAAAAATTAATACTGTAGAAAAACGGGAAATAATTATGTCCGCATTATACTCCTATTTTTATTTCCAACAAAGAAGGCAGCAGGGTGGTTTTGCTATTCGTTTCATTCCGAGTTCCAAATTAAACACGGTGAGAGATGCATGGCAGGCCGTCTAATTTGGCGCCGGCTTCTCTCAGGCTACGTCCTGTTGTAAAACATATGGACTCATCCTAGAAGCCAGGGAGAAGAAGAAATGTTAATCCTAGTCAATTTGTATGTGAACTCTTACCAAACTTTTAGATTTTGACAGGACTATATATATGTGGGAGCTCTATATTGTAATCACCAATATTCAGAGAAATAAAGAATAGTTTCCCTATCTCTTGTGACGATGTGTTCTACTTTCATCTACTATGTTTATCTTGAGAGACGGAGATACAAAGGTCTTAACCGCTGGCAACATGTTTTATAATACGTTATCAGCACGACAAGCTCTACGTCGACATCGCCGTTGAAGCCGCCGCTGATCATTGACGCCGACATGTTCCTGGCGCGACTACTTCGACGACGTCGACATCCCCGACGTTGTTAGCGAAACGGATCTGCTACCTCTACATACAATTAATCTGCACTACATCGACTGCACCTTCGCCGTAAAATAGACAGATCTACGATAATGCCAAACGCCCTGCGCGGTATGTATCTACTAACCACTGTCCTATGCGGCACGTGAAATAGATCAACTAGCATCCGATCAAAAGAAGGTATGAGAAAACACGTCTCGCAGACTGTGTGTTTGTCCTGGCCATTGAGCTAGATTTTGTTGGTCTTTTACGTAACATCCGTACATGCAGTATAGACGAGTACATGAGGTACGAACATACATGCATACATGAACAGTACATATGCTCGTACGATGGGTCTAGTAGCTATCACGGTGCCATGCAAATTAGAATTAGAGGCTGATCCAGGAAGATCCAACCTCATCGTCATTAAAGTCGCTTGCAGGAATATTATTTGGACTCCAAGATCCAAAATAACAGCCATGAATTGGTATGGAAGCCATCAAACATATGTCGGTAAGAAGCCGTCAACAATTGTCATTGACGTCCTACTCAAATTCAGATTGCATCCGAGTCACGCGTGGCTTCAAATCCAAACCGTCTTGCTGTACAGCCTACACGTCATTGTGTAAAAAGCAGCCCGCATGCTGCCGCTAACTCACCGGACATCCCGCAGTGGTCCGCACGGCTCATGATCCCCGGCTCGAAGCCATTGGCATTGCTACCACTCCTACTGCACGCGGCCTGCACGCCGCAAGACCGCCGTGACTAACGTCCTGTTCATCCATTGCGGCTTGCACGCCGCTGCTATCTCCTCGAGCAACACGGACTACAAGTCGGCAAGTCGCTAAACAATCTCAGAAAGCATCGCGGCCTGCATGCCGCCTCCGTCGCATGCCACAAGCCCCCAGTCGCGGGCTTGCGATACGAACGATGTTGATGTATTCTCCGCGGGCTGTACGTCGCCGAGTCATCCACGGCTCACATGCCATCAAACAATGCGGCCTGCACGCCATCTACTCATCGTCCACCTACACGTGGCTTGCTAATCCCCTCGCATTGGTCAGCAATAATATGCATAACGAAGCCCTAAAGAGCGTTGCATTACATACGACATGAAGTTGTGTATTAGTACTATCTAGTACAATCATATAGTAGATTGATCCTGTTGATTATACATCTATTAGATAAGCAATTAGTAGATTGATTTAGAAACCCGTAGTTCCTACATGCTAATCTAATATATGATCTTGTTTTTGTCTGGCCTTGAAAATTTTGAACGGCATGATGGATTATTAATTTGATGCTAGCATGCAGCTCATCACCTTGGTTAAGCATGAAGCTTGCAGCTACATGAACCACAAGTTACTTAAATTTCTGGAAGAAATTGTGTGTAGGCTTTGAACAGTAAAATCCTTCTGTTTGTATGCATTTATAATATTTAATTTATGTTTATATATACGTACCATGTGTTTATATTTTATTATGCTCTTTTAAATGCATTTATCTATCACACATTATAAATTATATATCATGTAATTATAAGAATAAAATCTTGAATGATTACACTAGAAACATGGTATAAGGTATATGAACCAGTGTTTTCCTAAACGCTAAACGGTAAACAGTCGGTCACCTACCGTTTAGCTATTATTCGGGCTAAACGGTCCACTAAACGGGGTAAACGGTCAATTAAACGGGGTAAACGGACGATTAAACGGAAACGGACGGAAACGGTGCACCACCGTGTAGCGTGTACACGGCGTGTACACGGGCTACACGACCGTGTAGGCGAACAGTGATATGAACTCTCTATAAATCCTACAGACGTTAGACTTATCACATTTGAGATGCTCAGATTTGTTTTTCCTAGCATAATGAATTTTTGGGATGAATGAATGGTTGATATTAATTCTAAAAATTTGCATATACCATAATCCTGAAAAATGCTAGGATACTTCTAGAAGGATCATTGTGAATCAGGATATATGACTTGCATATGTTGTACTTCTAGAAGGATCATGATTACATATCACAACTATGAAGTAGAGCATGCATGCAACTGCTAAATGTAAGCATAGAAGCTAAGACATGCAAGAATGGATAAGAATTAGAATATTTAAAGGTTCTGTTGAAGAAGAGCTTAGCTATGTGCTTATAGACTTGTATGTCTTTAAACTTACTATCCTGAAGTATTAGTAGTAGTGGTGATGGTGCTTTAAGTTTTAGTTCCCGTTGAATTAAGTGGATTATGTAAACTCATAGAAGAGTTAATGGTTACGTTATTAGCTCAAAGACTAATATGAAGCGTTTATATATTCTTAGTTGTAATTCTTACTTACAGTAACATGTGTCAATCTTGCATGGAATAAATAAGTTTTATATGTTTCACATATAAATTATTATCTATTTTTGCCTATCTAAATAAGTTTGCAATGATTTATCCACAAAGAAGCCTCAATTAACCATGAATGTTGTAGTTCTTTGTGCACTACTACCATGTAGATAGAAGGGAAATTGAATTTCCTAGAAGCATATGAATAATTGTACTATACTGACATATAAACTAATCTTAGAAGGATCTATTTAGCCAAGAAATAGTATAATCCATAAACTAAGTATTTAATACTTCAACCCAGAAACTAGAAGTTTATGTCCTACCCTGAATCTATTGTTGTACACTAAATAGTATACTGGATATGTGAATTTTATGCCAGAACTATTAAATACTAGAAGTATGATTGAATTATATGGAACATTTGAAATGATTATTCATAGATGCATAAAGCTTATTACTATTTGAAGTAATTATGGCATAAAAGGGGAAGGAATTTTGGGTAAAGGCATAAGAAAATATGGGTAATATATATTTAATAGGCATAGCCTTTATAAATCTATCTTCAAGTGCATGTATTAGGACTTAAAGTCCTAGCCACATCCCTTTCAGCTGAGTTAACTTTATCTACATTGCACTAATTGCAAGTAAGCTCGTAGCTTTGCATTTTGTTGTTATCTATTACGTTGGATTGAATATCAACATTCCACATTACACATGAATGTGTATCACTATGTTGTGCTCTCGTGGAGCTTCAACTATCTTCACTCCTGCATGAATATTAGCATAGAACCTACATTCGTAGCTTGTAGCTACTACCTTTTTCCCTCATAATTTTAAATTGGCTAGCAGCACGCTAGTTCTCGTTGAACTAAGAAATATTTTGCTTTCAATGCGTTGCATGCATAAGCAATACATTGGTCTATGGCCAAGTAGCCTAAGATCAAGGGGAGTCGGTTAATCTGAAATTAACTAAATAGAGAAGTGACCCAATTGATGGGATGAATAATTGTGGAATTAAGATGGTGGATAACACACTTAGATGATTTGGGATTTTAGAAGAAAAAGCATTTCGGGAATTATGTATTAATGGCAGTAGAAATTTCTAGAAGAAATTTTATGTGATTTTGAATGTTGCGTATTTTATACATTTGAAGTATATGGTCCATTTTTTATGTATAAGTAATTGGATCGATTTTTTGGCTAAACAATAAAGAAGCTAGACAATGAAATCGTTTTCTAAACCATGATATGTATTTTAGCTCACTGCATTTAGTGAATAATAACCCCTATGTTAAAATATGTGTGTGAATATTTCCCATAAAACTACATCATAGCATACATGAATGGGCCTCCACTTGTTGGAGATACATGAATTTGAATTATTTTAAGCCCATGATAGGGTATATCATTTGAAGTATGCTATTAAAGATCTAATATTGGCATTAGGGGGAGATAAAGCCTTTGTTAAATGCCAAATATTATTTTCATAGAAGGAAAATGGTCTTAAGAGGAAAATATTCCTTGAAGCTTGAAGTAGGAATAGTATCACGCACTAAATCAAACAATAGTTTGACTAATGCTCTTGTGAAGCATGAAGCGGAGCATATGCCAGATATTTTTAAAAATGAGAGGAGTAACTTGAAGTTATAAACCTGAAGTTGTGTTTACTAGTAGTAAACTAAATGTTGTATACTATCAAGCTAAAATCTACGGGGACGCCTATGGATTCTAGTTTAGTGTATACTTGTTGAATAGAAATAAAATAAAAATCCTCCATTCTCATGAAGAGAACACTTCATGAATAAGGTTAAGCACCTCATGAAGAGGATCATCATGAAGATGAAATCCAACACACTAAGCGCGCACATCATAGTGTTAGGTATGCAGAATAATAAATTATTTCTTGTTTGGGAAATGACAAAGATATGGAATAATCTCACATTGTGAGAGTGTTTGGAGAAAATAATAGTTGTCGACAACGCTACCTCTATAGTTGCAAATGTTTCTCTTATGGGAACTCAGATCTGAAAAACAAAGTCTATGGCAAAGTCGCCTGTAGCGATTATATCGGGTCAATGAATAAAGCAATTGAGGTTGAATCTCCTTCTAAGAAGAAATAAATGTTCTTCTGTATCTCTAACAAATGAAATGAATGAATATGAAATATGCAGTTAATAAGTGGATTACGATGATCCATATAGTTCCTGAAGAATATAAATCACAACATATGGAAATTAAATCTCATACCAAGTATTATGAAGTCTAAGGTATAATATATTCCTTAATGAATATTAAAGTCTCAAGAAGAGAATGTCCTAGAAGGAATAGTCATAGAGTGACTTTGTAAGCATAGAAGAGAAATGTTATTCACTAAGAATGAGAACATCTTTGAAGGATTTAATCCATGAAGGATTTACTAGTCAATTCTTGAAAAAAACATTAATCCCTGAAGTGGATGTAGACCCGAGAGAAAGAAAATAAGAAATGGTAAATACCATGAAGGTGTCATACAAACACTCAGAAAGTGTATATTGTAAAGCTAGCAATAAATTATTGATATCCTCTAAAATACCATAGAAGGTATAAGAATAATGGTGACTTTGGCAATTGAATTATCCCCTAAATGCTAAATGCAAGACTGGATTTATTATTTAGTGGTACAATCAAAATCCTGAAGATTTGTAGAAATATAATTGAAAAAAACCACTAAGAAAGAATTATAAGTATTCAAACTCTAGTATAAGTTGGATACACTATCTAGAAGATATTGAATGTAACGTATTTACCCTCATAATCCTCTGAAAGGATTTATTACCCTAAAGGATAAATTTTATTTGTTTTGCACAACTAATAAGTGGTTATCTATGCATGAAGCATATTGCTCTTGTTTACTCATATTATAATTCATTGAAGAATGATAAGCCAACATTTTAAAAGATATAGTATTATGGTACCGCATACCATTATTAAGCACATATTTATGAAAGGTGTGGTCTGTACAACGAAGTTTAAAGGATGACTTTATGAGAGGGAGCAATTTGAGTGAATCTACCTTGATGGTAATTAAAACCACTAGAATTACAAAGATCAAGTAGATCATATTTGCTAAAATATTGAAGTTTATGTATAGATCATGAAGATAAATATCTATTCATGAAGAATAGAATATCCTGAAGAATACACGACAAGAAGGTTAAATGTTGTACTCGTTTTTCCTATGTGAGTTTTTACTTAAAGATTTCTCACACAAGGTTTTTAATAAGACAACATGTGCAATGCAATTAACGAATGATATGTACTCTTTTCTCCAAGAACCGTTTTTTCCACTGGATTTTTGGATAAAGTTTTTAATGAGGCATGAGCATATCGTGGTAATCACCCAAGGGAGAGTGTTGTATAACATATGGACTATATCCTACAAGAAAAGAAGAAGGAGGAATCCTAATCCTAGTCTGTTTGTATGTGGGCTCTTACCAAACTCTTAGGTCTTTGCAGGACTATATATATGTGAGAGTTGTATGTTGTAATCACCAATAATCAGAGAAATAAAGAATAGTCTCCATATCTCTTGTGTCTATGTGTTCTACTTTCATCTACTATATTGATCATGGGAGACGGAGAGGGAAAAGCCTTAACCGCTGACAACATGTTTTATAACACATACCATTTCATTTCATCGTCAGAACAGTATCCACCCACGGTACGTTTCCGCACCCAGGTTGTTTGCACTGTACCAAACACGCGTATACGGAATATATATACACCTTTGGAAAAAAAATAAAGATGACATGGTAAGCCAAGTATATATCATGTATAGCCATGTGACCCTATGAATTCCATATATATGATTAGAGACGTCGAGGAGTAGCTACTACTACACATCTCGACCGTTCATCGGTCAATTTAGCCATGTGCGAAAGAAGTTGAGGTGACGAGTTACCCCTTACACGACGAGTCGTATGGCTCCGTCCTAAAAATTGTGCATATTTGTAGAGTTAGTGATCACTTCGGGATACCGCACTCTCGATTATTAGCAAGTTCTTGACCTATAACCTCTGAGCAGGCTTACGAAGAAAAGACTCGTGGAAGATCGAGTTTCACCATGACACTCTTGTTCATGCTACTGCTTACACACCGTGCTATGACTAGCTTGTAACTTGATAGACGAACATTTTTTACATTACGCACAAATGTTTTGATGCGTGTTGACCTAACTATAGTCTCAAAATTAAATGCATATTGCATATTACTTTGAGTAGCGGATAGCACCGATGCGATTACAGGAACAACAGGATTAGTTGTTTTAAATCGAGTGTGGTCAATAGATGATAGATTGATTTAGTATGATTAATAGGATGATAGATTGATTTAGTATATGATTAATACGAGAGTCCTTGCAATTGTTGTAATGGAGCGATTTCACACACTAATTTGTTGCAGATCCACAAAATTGGCATTCCAAAATAGTCATCGGTTACCTACAAAGTATAAGTTACTTTGGTTTTTCTATGTACGCAATTCTTATTATATACATCTAGATATACTGGATACTATACGCTATGTATAGATACCACTGGATGAGAGGAAAGAGAAGTTCCTGAGATTGTGGCCACTTGAATCGAAGGACGAGCAAGTCACCTATGGTAGTTTCTTGTAGATAGACAACCAAAGCAATGTGACAATCCGAGGAGGATAGCACCTCCCGTACAGTTGATCTCCTAGTTGTCAATCCATCGGAAAGGTGGCCTGAACGCTTTCCTATCTGAACGGCCCCAAGAGATTCGTACGTGACGTGTCCACCACCATCACACCTTACCTGCCTGCCGTAACAAAAGCCGGCTGGCCACACATACGTTACCATATCTCCGCTCTATCACTTCCTGTCGCATGCAACGTATATACAAAATACTCTATCTCTACAACTAAAATATTCATAACTATTCCATTCACAGGTGCAACACCAAAGCCGCTTGCTCCCATGCATCCCCGGGTGCTATCCCGCGGCTTCCTCGCTCCTCCCCTCCCCCACACCCGGCGCGCGCCGTCAATTACGCACCCATGCGATCCTTGTCCATCCTTGCGCGACTCCGTCTCTCCCCCGCACGCGCGACTCCTCTCTTGCGACGTGCGCAAGGATGTGAGGCTGCCAGGACTCCGGAAGCCAGCCATCCGCAGCAGCAGGAGGCGCATCCGGCACCGCAGTCATCCAAGGCCTCGGTCTCTGAGGAGATCGCATCCAGCCGGGCCTCGATCTCGCAGCGGCCGCGTGCACAAGACGATGTCGAGGGCGCGCTGATGCGTGCGCGGGAGGGGAGCCTCCTGGCAGCGGCGGCGCAGCATCACTGATGCCAGAGTAGGTACTAATCGCGAATTTATGCCTCAGATCGGGATTTAGGGTTCCAAATTTGGGAAAAAAAGTTTTGATGAGCAAGTTAGGGTTTCGAGAGTCCTGCTCGCCGCCCCAGCCTAGGCCTTGCGGCGGGGACCCTCGTCAAGTCACGCGGAACCGTGCTCGCTGGCCCGTCCCATGCCGCACATTGGCGCCCTCGCCGGATCTCTGTACTCCTCGTCACCAACTGCAGGTTCTTCCTTCTCCTTTCCCTAAGCCAGTCGATGATAATCTATACCCTGCGACCTTCTGGGAAGTGTTGAATCTTGTATTCCTGCAGGTGCTTAAAGCTATGGTTAAAATGGGCGTCCTTTTTCCTACCGGAGAAGTTTGAAAAGAAGAAGCAGAAACTTGCTGCAATCGGTAATGTTGTGTGACATACCAATTTGAAAAGAAGAAATTCATGGTTTATTCTATCAATTTTATTATGTTGACTCAAATTAAATTTTGCAGGAGAGGATCTTTTGGCAATTGCGGCTGACCAACCATTTGTGGTCAGAGCATTCTCAAGTTTCATTGTCTAATAGTTTACATGTTTATTATAAGGAAATTGTTATTATGCTGTCAGTTTACTCACGCTTTCTCCCTTTTATGCAGTTCGAGATTGTATTGTTCAAGGCCTTGATCCTAGGTTTGAAATTTCTATAGAGATTGCTAAGCCGTGAGTACTTCCTGCATTACGAGCATCTCAATCTCTATAACTAAAACATTCATAACTATTCTGTTCACAGGTACGACACCAAAGCCGCTCGCTCCCATGCATCCCGAGTGCTATCCTACGGCTTCCTCGCTCCTCCCCTCCCCCGCACCCGACACGCTCCATCAATTACGCACCCGTGTGATCCGTGTCCACCCTCACGTGACTTTGTCTCTCCCGTGCACGCGCGATTCCTCTCCCGCGACGTGCGCCGGGATGTGAGGCCGCTAGGGCTCCGGCCGCCGGCCATCCGTAGAAGCAGGAGGCGCATCCGGTGCCGCAGTCGTCCAAGGCCTCGGTCTCCAAGGAGATCGCATCCGGCCAGGCCTCGGTCTCGCAGCGGGCGCGTGCACATGACGATGTCGAGGGCGTGCTGACACGTGCATGGGAGGGGAGCCTCCTAGCAGCGGCGGCGCAACATCATTGATGCAAGAGCAGGTACTAATCATGAATTTATGCCTCAGTTCGGGAATTAGGGTTCCAAATTTGGGGAAAAAAGTTTTGATGAGCAAATTAGGGTTTCGGGAGCCCTGCTCGCCGCCCTGGCCTAGGCCTTGCGGTGGGGACGCTCGTTAGGTCATGCGGAGCCGTGCTCGCTGGCCCATCCCATGCTGCACATTGGCGCCCTCGTCGGATCTCTGTACTCCTCATCGCCACCTGTAGGTTCTTCCTTCTCCTTTCCCTGAGCCAGCCGATGATAATCTGTTCCCTGTGACCTTTTGGGAAGTGTTGAATCTTGTATTCCTGCAGGTGCTTAAAGCTATGGTTAAAATGGGCATCGTTTTTCCTATTAGAGAAGTTTGAAAAGAAGCAGAAACTTGCTGCAATCGGTAATGTTGTGTGACCTACCAATTTGAAAAGAAGTTCATGGTTTATTCTATCAATTTTATTATGTTGACTCAAATTAAATTTTGCAGGAGAGGATCTTTTGGCGATTGCAGCTGACCAACCATTTGTGGTCAGAGCATTCTCAAGTTCCATTGTCTAATAGTTTACATGTTTATTATAAGGAAATTGTTATTATGCCGTCAGTTTACTCATGCTTTCTCCCTTTTAAGCAGTTCGAGATTGTATTGTTCAAGGTCTTGATCCTAGATTTGAAATTTCTACAAAGATTGCTAAGCCATGAGTACTTTATGCCTTACTAGCATCTCAATACTTATTAGCCCTCTAATTATTTTGACACTGATTTGGAAAAAGGGTTGGTTTTTTACCCGTCATTTAATTGTTGGAGGTGTTTCTGCTGCCTCTCTGCTTGCAAATATATGCTTTTATGCTCAAATGTTATTTTTGAATGTTCTATTGCTAAGTTGATTTTTTACTATTAGGACGGGAACATTAACTGGACCTGATTAATACAATTATGTTGTTAGCAAGCACAGTTGGCATCACTTCCAACAAGCATTCTATAGGACAAAGGAAGTTGTTAGTTTCATGTGATACAACTGATGCTAAAAATTTGGCACCTCAGGTGGCCCCCTAGCATCCCCTGATCTGCAGGTAGAGTTCTTAGCTAAATTTGGACTGAATAAGTAATGTGAGCACTCCTTTCCCCCTCTATCCTATGACATTGTGCTGCAATTTGTGCTGGTGCTAACAGAAATCGAAGAATTTGCGTCTTTAGGTTACTGCAGTTGAGGCGGCTAGAGTGGCGGCGCGATGGGCATCTCGACGAAGTGGCTCAGGTCATTAGTTGGATTGAGGAAGGAGGAGCGGCAGCAGTGGCATCGTAAGGAGGATGCAGATGTTGGAGTTGGACCTGAATGAATGGTACGCGTAGGGTTTCTTCCCATCATTATGAAGTTCTTGCATATCTTATTCTTAAATTCGTGGTTGGTGCATTCATTTTGCTTATTGCCAAGACCTATGTGGATTATGCAAGAATCATTTTTCTTATGTGTGGCAGAATCTCCTAAATTATAGGACCCACATGCACTTGTCATTGTCCAACGACCTTTGACAACTATGCATATGTTCCTAGGAACTTAAGAAGTCTGTCGGGTGTCCTCGGGGAACCCCAAATCATCCACGATTTCCGAGCAAGATCACATTACAGAGTCATTGCAGTATTACAACATTTATTCGAATATATACATCAGAGTAAAATAGCGGAAGACTTACAATAACTTAATTTACAAACCAGTTGTTTCAAACCTTACAAACTAAGTTCGATAATTATTACAAACCATAGTAGTAGTGGAGTGGCATAATTAACATAAACATAACACACAAAATAAGCATCCTGCCCAAGGATCACACAGTCACTTATCGTCATCAACAGGAACAATAGTCATGCAGCAAGGTCCAAAACAGACCTGCTCATGAGGCTCACCTGCAACTAGGGTCAACGAACCCTAAGTATAAAAGTACTCAACAAGACTTAACCAAAATAAAAACTGAGAAGACTCAGGAATGTAGGCTTAGGGATTCAAGGTATGGCTTTAGCAATAATCAAAGTTCTTTTGCGTAAAAGCTCTTTACAAAATTTTAGTATTTCAACATTTAAACTTCATAAGAACAATATATGAATCTGCCATGATCCGTAATGAGATCATGAACTTCATATCAAACTCTTTCTCAAATCTAGCTCAAGTTCCAGTTATTAACTACGATGATGAACAGTGAGTTGAGTCTCCATAACCGAGGAGCAACGACGATTCAAACCGATTGTAAACCCAGCTAGGGATTCCAGACCACACGACATATGTAGGTCCCCGACCTACATATACCAACCTACTCTTAGGTCCCCTAAAACAAGAAAGGGTCTGCGTCACCCGAGAACACAATACTCCACCAATCCAGCCCATTGCCACATGGGTACACGCTATTCTCGCCATCTCTCCACTCCCAGTGCATGAGTAGCCAGTCTCGTAATAGGATCGCCAAGTTAAGGCTTACCGAAGTATGTGGTTAGTACTACAAAGTCTCACCTCATGCAATTCAACAACGGATAGACCATAATCGACACAGGCGGAAAGAAGCCGCTCACAAGACCTCCATGTCTTGTGGCTCTCACACACCGAGTCTGCCCGGTCTAGATTTATTACTTCCCATGCTCATATCTCATGATAACATAAGTAACCAGAGATCCATTTAAAACTCTCAGGTGCTAGGTAATCACCCGACTAAGCATGACTAAGCATAACTAGACATTTACGAATAAAACAGGTAATCAAGGTAGATATGGAAAAACAAGGTTGGTGATGCACCAATTAGGTTTCCACTTGACTCCTAATCACTTAATGCAGTATAGAAAAGCAAAAACGATAAAATTTGTAAAACACAAGGTAGGGTTAAATGCATCCGGGGCTTGCCTTCATTGACGGAAAAGTTAGGTTCCTGCGATGTTCCACAATTATCCGATCCGACCTCAATAGACGGATTAACCTCCTCCGCAACTTTATTAACTACCATGTGTTCACCTTCGTTCACTACACGTAGTAACAATGCTATGTTTAACATGATGCGGCATACGAAACATGATGCTTGATGATGGATACAAAATTAACAATTCGAATACAACTTTCCTTCGCGATACAGTTGCAAGTCAAACGAACTAAATCTTTTTTGTAACACATACATCAATTGCCAAGGATCATTACCAACTAATTACCCAAGGTCACCACTCAATCCAAAATTTCAAACAAAACCTAAATCATTAAAGGTTACCATTTGCTTTTATGAATTAATTATTAAATTTCAAAATTATGAAATAAATCAACTTGTTCCAATTGAGCTCAAAATTTTTGTAAAGGTACAACACATGATAAGTAAGTGGCAAAACAAATTTCATAATTTTTGGATAATTAATTAAGCCTAGAAAAATCATGAATACCCATTTATTAATTAATTGAGTAATTTTCATCACATTCAAAAAGTACTAAAAATAACCTTTCATATTTTTCTTAAATAATATACATCACAGAGAGGTCACACAAAAATTTTCATAATTTTTGGAACTCTAAATAATTCTACACAAAAATAACAAAAACTATCACTATTCATTCAAATCTGAAAAACAGAAAATTCATTTTGAACGCTGAGTCACTGACAAGGTGACCCCACATGTCATCTTCAACCTCTCGCGCTGACCACGGCGACGACGACGCTGACCGGCGATTTCTCGCCGACGACGAGGTCACCAGAGATGACCAAGGCACTAGCATGATCACTACATCACGGCGCATCGATTTGTGGCACTAGCGAGATCAATTACGAACTGGACCAAGCAATACGCCGGCCATGGCGGCCATGACTGCACGATAGCGCTATGTCGGTGACAGGAGCTCGGTAACGATTAAATAAACGGCACAGGAAGGTCCAGTAGCTCACCCTGAATGCGTTGGAGCAAAGAGCAAGGTCGGAGGAGCAACAGCAAGGTGGTTCGACAATCTGAGCAAACACGGCAGAGCAAAACGTCATCGGTGGCGGTGTTTCGATGACTGTGATGCACAAAACGGTCACACAACAAGGGATTAAGCACCATGGCATCGAGACAAAGCTGAAACAAGGCTCCACAAGGTCAGAGACTCACCACAGAGCTCTGGCCACGGTGAAGCAGGATCACCGGTGACGCTGTCGGCCGCGAGGAAGAAATGTGCGCACAGCAGGTTCTCGGCGGAATCAGGCAACCAAAGCTGGCTAGATGGATGTGCAAGAAGGAGACGGAGCTGGAACTGGCTTGGCTGCAATGGTGGAGGCACTACAGCGATGGTGGAAGCTCGCCGGAGTTGAACAATGGCGACGGGAAAAGCAGAGCAAGGGAAAACGGAAACGAACGGCGACGACGGTGGCTGGCTTTATAGAGCAGCCAAGGGAGCAAGGAGACGACACGCAGTGGCCCTACTTGTGCCAGCGCAAATCCAAGGGCGGCCACAGGTGTGACTGGAAGCCAGGAGAAGGACGCCGGCGATGGGGCGATGGTCGTGGCACTGTTCCACATAATTATAGAATTGCCATCTGTTTTAAAATCCAAATTACTCCTAAATTTGTATAACAACTCAAAAATCTCCAAATATAAAAGTTGTTCAAAATTCAAAGTTCTACAACTTTGCTTTTATAACCAACCCTTAATTCGGTCTACATTTTGAATGAAATTTTGAATTCAAATAGGAGACATTTAACGAATTTCGCCTTTTCAAATTACTTCAAATTTTTCATAACAACTTTGAAAACTCCAAAAACAAACTTTGTATAACTTGACAAGCTCTACACTTTTGCTTTTAGGCTCAACCCCAAAATATGCTTAGATTTTAAAATGAGTTTTTAGGGTAGGATTTAAATACTGAGAATCAGGGTTTTCTTGAAAATTCAAATCCAAACCAAATTTTAAACTTGATTCAAACAATACAATTCAACACATACCACATAAAGGTAAACTTGTTTTAGTGTATGCATATCAAAATTTTCACTAAATGCCAAATGCTTTGCAATGCATATGATGACATGACAGGTTTTAGTATTTAAACACCCGAGGTGTTACAATCCTTCCCCCTAAAAGAAATCTCATCCTGAGATTCAAAGCCATAGGGTAAGTAATGGAAAAGGAAATGTGTCGCGAGAACACATACAAAATCTATCCATAAAACAGCTAAGGTCTCATTACAAAACACAACTTGCAGCCACTGAGCTCAACTAACATGACTCTATATTGACGCAAGAAACTCTAGAAATTTTTCTAATAAGTAATCTTCGGATTCCCAAGTAGCTTCTTCTTTGGAATGTTGATTCCATTGTATCTTGTAGAACTTGATTGTCCTCCTTTGAGTAACACGATCTTTTTGATCCAGAACTTGGATAGGATATTCGAAATAGGTCAAATCAGGTTTAAGTTCCACTCCTTCAACCTCAACATTCTGCTCAGGCACTCGGAGACACTTCTTTAATTGAGAAACATGGAATACATCATGCACAGCTGAAAGATGTTCGGGTAGCTTCAAGCGATATGCCACTTTTCCATACCTCTCTAAAATTTGAAATGGTCCAATATATCGAGGTGCCAACTTGCCTTTAACACCAAAACAGGTAACTCCCTTCATTGGTGATACCTTCAGATATACAAAATCTCCCTTGTTAAATACCAATGGCCTACGTCGATTATCTGCATAACTCTTTTATCAGGACTGAGCTATCTTCAAATTACTTTATATTTGCCTAACCTTGTCTTCTGTTTCTTTCACAAGGTCAACTCCAAAGAATCTTCTTTCCCCGGGCTCAGACCAACTCAGTAATGTTCAGCATCTACAACCATAGAGTGCTTCAAATGGAGCCATTCTAATGCTCTCCTGATAACTATTATTGTATGAAAACTCAGCCAAAGGCAAACATTCATCCCACTTCTTAGAATAGTTAAGAACACAACATCTTAACATATCTTCAAGTACTTGATTGACCGTTTCAGTCTGACCATCAGTCTGGGGATGATAAGTTGTACTATACAGGAGGTTGGTACCTAACGAAGTATGCAAGTGTTTCCAAAAGCTGAAGACAAACTGTGTACCCTGATCTGACACTATGGTCTTTGGTACTCCATGTAGACTCATGATTCTTGCTAGATACATCTTGGCATACTGGATAGTAGGATATATACTCTTGACTGGAAGAAAATGTGCTAACTTAGTTAGTCGATCTACAATGACCCATATTGAGTCAAAACCTTTTGATGTCTTGGGTAGACCAATAATAAAGTCCACACTAATATCCTCCCACTTCTAAGCTGGAATAGGTAATGGCTGTAACTCTCCAGCAGACCTCAAATGTATAGCTTTTACCTTTTGACAAGTATCACACTTGGCTATATACCGGGCAATTTCTATCTTCATTTTGGTCCACCAAAATCTTTGTTTCAAGTCATGGTACATCTTATTACTTCCTGGATGAATAGATAGCCTAGTAGCATGTGCCTCTTCAAGAATTGACTGTCGCAACTCAGGAACCTTGGGTACCACTAAGCGATTCTTGAACCATAACACACCTTCATCATCTACTTTGAAGCATTCTGCTTTCCCATTCTTAATTCTTTCTTTGATATGGGCTATACCCTTGTTTTCTTTCTAAGCAGCGATAATCTGATCTCGAATAGTGGCTTCAACAGTTATATTGGTTAAACTTCCTTGTTGAATTACCTCTATACTCAACTTTTCCATCTCTTGGCATAAAGTCAAACCCATTGTTCTTACTGTTAGACAATTGCAATGACTCTTTCGACTGAGGGCATCTACAACTACATTTGCTTTACCACGATGGTAATGTACTTCCAAGTCATAATCTTTAATCAATTCTAATCATCTTCTTTGTCGCATGTTCAAATCCAATTGAGTAAAGATATAATTTAAACTCTTGTGGTCTATATAAATATGGCACGTATTACCAAGCAAGTAATGTCGCTAAATCTTCAGAGCATGAACAACTGCTGCTAACTCTAAATCATGAGTGGGATAGTGCTCTTCATGTTGCTTAAGTTGTCTGGAAGCATAGGCAATGACTCGGCCTCCTTGCATCAATACACATCCAATACCAATACCAGAAGCATCACAATAAACATCAAATAACTTCTCGATATCAGGTTGGGCTAATACTGGTGCAGTGGTTAACAGTCTCTTTAAAGTCTAGAAAGCTTCTTCACATTTAGAGGACCAGACAAACTTGGCTTGGTTCTTCAATAACCCAGTGATGGACTTGGATACTCTAGAGAAATCTGGAATAAAACAATGGTAATACCCCACCATTCCTAGAAAACTCCAAACCTGATGAACACTGGTTGGCGGTTTCCAATCAAGCACATCCTTAACTTTGCTTGGATCAATAGCAACTCCTTCAGCTGATAAGACATGTCCAAGAAACTATACTTCCTTAAGCCAGAAGTCACACTTACTGAATTTGGCATATAATTGATGTTCTCTTAAGTGGGTCAGGACAATTCTGAGATGTTCCGCGTGTTCCTTCTTGTTCTTAGAATAAACTAGGATATCGTTAATAAACACCACCACAAACTTGTCTAGCTCAGGCATGAATACTGAATTCATCAGATACATGAAATGAGTTGGGGCATTTGTTAAACCAAAAGACATTACCAAGTATTTATATAATCCATATCTCATGGTAAATGCCATTTTGGGAATATCTTCAGGCTTAATCTTGATTTGGTGATAGCCTTACCTTAAATCAATCTTGGAGAAAACTTTGGCTCCGGCCAGTTGGTCAAAAAGTAAGTCTATCCGAGGTAAGGGATACTTATTCTTAATGGTCACTTCATTCAATGGACGATAGTCAACACATAACCTCAGGGTCTCATCTTTCTTTTTTACAAAAATTGCAGGGCATCCCCAAGGTGATAAACTAGGTTGAATAAATCCTTTCTCAGTCAACTCTTGCAACTAAGTCTTCAACTTGGCTAATTCCTTGGGAGGCATCCTATAAGCTCTCCGAGAGATCAGAGCAGCTCCAGGCTTTAACTCTATGTTAAATTGAACATCCCTATCTAGTGGTAGACCGGGTAAATCCTCAGGAAAAACATCACAGAATTCACAAACTACCGGGATATCCCTAATCTGCTTGACAAAAGTTGCACAAACTCTTTCCACTGATCTCCTTAAGGTTGGAAGTTGAATAAGAAGCTACGAATTACTATCAGGCAAACTCACCCTTAATGTCCTATGCAAAGCATCTATAATAGCCTTATGCTAATACATCTAATTCATTCCCAAGATCACATCTATATCTTGATCCTTGAGAATAATCATGGTAGTGGGAAAAATATGCCCACCCTGGTTTATGGGTACCTGGTATACCATTTCCTTAGTACACAGACGTCCCCTAGGCGACTGTATAAAGAAATTTTCCTTTGTTTCCCCAATTGGAATTGCATGCTTTATGACAAAGGTTCTATTGATGAATGAATGAGATGCACCAGAATCAAAAAGCATAACAGCAGGGTGATCGACAATAGGAAACATACCCATCATCACTGGCTCCCCTTCCGGAATTTCTCCAGCTTGAATATAGAACACCCATCCTGTCTTCCTCTCAACTTTGTCCTTCTGAGCATTCTAATTGTGGTTCTTGTTCTGTGCTTGACCCTGTTGTTGATTGATAGGGGCCTTCTAATAATTTTGATTAGCCTGCTTGGGATACAGACATTCCCTGGAGAAATGACCGGTCCTTCCACAATTGTAACATGGATAATTGTGACCCTGGGACGTTGGAGCATTGCCACCAGGAGCATTTGTCTGTTGAGAATTCAGGTAAGTTATAGCAGGATGAACATTTGACTGTTGTCCGGCTTGGAACTACAGTGGACGATAAGGATGATGATAATGGTTGATTGGATGATAGATTATCTTTTGCCTCTTTTAATTTCCACCAAAAGATCTAGACGGCACACTCTTCTTTTTCTTAATCTCCTTATGCTGCCGATACTTTTCCTCAGAAGCAATTGCGATATTCACTGCCTCATGATAAGTAACATTGGCACATGCAGTCATCATTGTCTGTAATTTGGTATTCAATCCTCTCATGAACCATTTCTTTTTCTTGGCATCTGTATTGACATGTTCAGATGCATACTGTGATAGGTGATTGAATCTACCCACATACTGCATAACCGTTAGATCCCCTTGCTTCAAAGCAAGGAACTCATCCAACTTCATGGCCATCACTCCTTCTAGAATATAATGAGCTCTGAAGGCAATACGGAACTCAGCCCAAGTTATTGGAATGCCAGCTGGTTGCATAGCCACTAGATTTGCCCACCAGGCACCTGCTGCACCTCTAAGTTGCTGAGCAGCAAACACAGGTTTCTGCATCTCTGTGCATGGAATAAGATCAAATTTCTACTCCATGGTCTGAAGCTAATCATCAGCCTCTAGTGGTTCATCTGCCTTAGTGAACACTGGTGGTCTTGTATCTATAAAATCAACATACGTAGCCTCCTGCCTATTATGATTGAGGCCACGGTTTCCTTGCACCATATTCTGATTACTCTGAGCTATCTCTCAAAGCAATCGAGCATTTTCTACAGTCACATGGACTAGTGCTGCTATAGCATCAGCTAAAGTTGGTGGAACTAGTGGTGGATCAGGAACACCACCCTCTTCATGCGAAGAACCAGGAATATCCGAAGCACGAGTACGAGGCATCTATTCATAACAAACCAAACTTTACTCACAAGCTTTTATTGAGATATTAAAAGAGCTTACTACAAACACATTACATTGGGTTTACTTATTTAAGCACAAGCCCGCACCTAAACAAGATTACTTAACTTAACTAGATCTCCTATTTTACAACTCTACTCTTCTCCTCGACCACATCAAACCTCATGATCGGAATCCATTCCGGAAACATTTCCGCCTTCATTATCACTTTCATCAACCATCACTAATTCATCTGGATCTTCTTCTTCCTCCTCTTCAAGTTCATCATCATCAGCAATGATGACACCAGGGTCCATTGCATCGGCTTGAGGTTCATGATTTGGATCCAGGAGGTTGCTCAGCCTATGGACTTCTTCATGCAAAGTAGTATTATGTTCTTCTAAATCTTCTACATAAAATTTTAGCTCATGTGCTCTAGCTCTAGCTACATCTTCCCTATGCCAAGCCTCATTTCTCCCATCCACCATACGAACTAACATACGCTCGCAGTTCTTATGAGCGGTGGTGCGACACTTCAATTGATCCTTTAACTTGCCCACCCGGATGGCATCCAAGGCCCTATCTCTAGTAGCCTGAGCTAACTCTATTGAAAGCCTCTATATCTCTGCCTGGGGATCAGGCCTAGAGTTGCTACTGCAAGCACCGTCATTTCTAGGGGCAAGCTAGTGACGAGGAACTCATTTAGGTCCAACGGACTTACAGGGCGTTACCTTGGTGTGAGCCATATTATAGGAAGCAAGATTAATCCAATTAAGACAATCTAATCGAAATCTAAAGAGTAACCAGGATGGATTACATAATTCAACCCAGACTCACTACCCAACCCAGACTCAGGGTGAAGGAAGTAACAAGTGAATTAATCATGATGCATAAATCGTTCTTACGAACAAAAACATCAAAGCTTATAAGGTACATAACCACAATTATTTTTATATAGGGCATAATAAGATTACTACTCCACCACACAAAGCCTTTTTAATCAATTAAGGAATGGTGAGAATGAAATAAGATAAGCCAGAAGCAATTTGGACCAAATTAACAAGTTATATTTATTTGTCCTAAATCATTTTGAAGGACCCACATGTACTTGTTACTGTCCAATGACCTTTGACAACTATGCATATGTTCCTAGTAACTTAAGAAGTCTGTCGGGTGTCCTCGGGGAACCCCGAATCATCCACGATTTCCGAGCATGATCACATTACAGAGTCATTGCAGTATTACAACATTTATTCGAATATATACATCAGAGTAAAATAGCGGAAGACTTACGATAACTTAATTTACAAACTAGTTGTTTCAAACCTTACAAAATAAGTTCGATAATTATTACAAACTATAGTAGTAGTGGAGTGGCATAATTAACATAAACATAACACACAAAATAAGCATCCTGCCCAAGGATCACACATTCACTTATTGTCATCGACAGGAACAACAGTCATCCAGCAAGGTCCAAAATAGACCTGCTCATGAGGCTCACCTGCAACTAGGGTCAACGAACCCTAAGTATAAAAGTAATCAACAAGACTTAACCGAATAAAAACTGAGAAGACTCAGGAATGCAGGCTCAGGGATTCAAGGTATGGCTTTAGCAATAATCAAAGTTCTTTTGGGTAAAAGCTATTTATAAAATTTTAGTATTTCAACATTTAAACTTCATAAGAACAATATATGAATCTGCCATGATCCGTAATGAGATCATGAACTTCATATCAAACTCTTTCTCAAATCCAGCTCAAGTTCCAGTTATTAACTACGATGATGAATAGTGAGTTGAGTCTCCATAACCGAGGAGCAACGACGATTCGAATCGATTATAAACCCAGCTGGGGATTCCAGACCACACGACATATGCAGGTCCCCGACCTACATATACCAACCTACCCTTAGGTCCCCTAAAACAAGAAAGGGTCCGCGCCACTCGAGAACACAGTACTCCACCAATCCAGCCCATTGCCACGTGGGTACACGCTATTCTCGCCATCTCTCCACTCCTAGTGTGTGAGTAGCCATTCTCATAATAGGATCGCCAAGTTAAGGCTTACCGGAGTATGTGGTTAGTACTACAAAGTCTCACCTCATGCAATTCAACAACGGACGGACCTTAATCGACATAGGCGGAAAGAAGCCGCTTATAAGACCTCCATGTCTTGTGGCTCTCACACACTGAGTCTGCCCGGTCTAGATTTATTACTTCCCATGCTCATATCTCATGATAACATAAGTAACTAAAAATCCATTTAAAACTCTCAGGTGACAGGTAATCACCCGACTAAGCATGACTAAGCATAACTAGACATTTACAAATAAAACAGGTAATCAAGGTAGATATGGAAAAACAAGGTTGGTGATGCACCAATTAGGTTTCCACTTGACTCCTAATCACTTAATGCAATATAGAAAAGCAAAAGCGGTAAAATTTGTAAAACACAAGGTAGGGTTAAATGCATCCGGGGCTTGCCTTCGTTGATGGAAAAGTTAGGTTCCTGCGACGTTCCACAATTATCCGATCCGACCTCAACAGATGGATTAACCTCCTCTGCAACTTGATTAACTATCACGTGTTCACCTTCGTTCACTACACGTAGTAATAATGCTATGTTTAACATGATGCGGGATACGAAACATGATGCTTGATGATGGATATAAAATTAACAATTCGAATGCAACTTTCCTTCGCGATATAGTTGCAAGTCAAATGAACTAAATCTTTTTCGTAACACATACATCAATTGCCAAGGATCATTACCAACTAATGACCCAAGGTCACCACTCAATCCAAAATTTCAAACAAAACCTAAATCATTAAAGGTTACTGTTTGCTTTTATGAATTAATTATTTAATTTCAAAATTATGAAATAAATCAACTTGTTCCAATTGAGCTCAAAATTTTTGTAAAGGTACATCACATGATAAGTAAGTGGCAAAACAAATTTCATAATTTTTGGATAATTAATTAAGCCTAGAAAAATCATGAAAACCCATTTATTAATTAATTGAGCAATTTTCATCACATTCAAAAAGTACTGAAAAAACAACATTTCATATTTTTCTTAAATAATATACATCACAGAGAGGTCACACAAAAATTTTTATAATTTTTGGAACTCTAAATAATTCTACACAAAAATAACAAAAACTATCACTATTCATTTAGATCTGAAAAACAGAAAATTCATTTTGAACGCTGAGTCGCTGACAAGGTGACCCCATAAGTCATCTTCAACCTCCCGCACAGACCACGGCGACGATGACGCTGATCGGCGATTTCTCACTGCCAACGAGGTCACCAGAGATGACCAAGGCACTAGCATGATCACTACATCACGGCGCATCGATTTGTGGCACTAGCGAGATCAATTACGAACTGGACCAAGCAATACGCCGGGCATGGCGGCCATGACTGCGCGTCAGCGCTACGCCGGTGATAGGAGCTCGGTAACGATTAAATAAACGGCACAAGAAGGTCCAGTAGCTCACCCCGAACGCGTTGGAGCAAAGAGCGAGGTCGGAGGAGCAACAACAAGGTGGTTCGACGATCTGAGCAAACACGGCGGAGCAAAACGTCGTCGGTGGCGGTGTTCCGGCGACTGTGATGCACAAAACGGTCATGCAACAAGGGATTAAGCACCACGGCATCGAGACGAAGCTGAAACAAGGCTCCACAAGGTCAGAGACTCACCACAGAGCTCTGGCCACGGTGAAGCGGTATCACCGGTGATGCTATCGGACGCGAGGAAGAAACGTGCGCACAGCGGGTTCCCGGTGGAATCAAGCGACCAAAGCTGGCTGGATGGATGCGCAAGGAGACAGAGCTGGAACTAGCTTGGCTACAACGGTGGAGGCACTACAGCGACGGTGGAAGCTCGTCGGAGTTGAACAATGGCGACGGGAAAAGCAGAGTAAGGGAAAACGGAAACGAACGGCGACGATGGTGGCTGGCTTTATAGAGCAGCCAAGGGAGCAAGGAGACGACACACAGTGGCCCTGTTTGTGCCAGCGCAAAGCCAAGGGCAGCCACAGGCACGACTGGAAGCCAGGAGAAGGACGCCGGCGGTGGGGCGGTGGTCGTGGCACTGTTCCACATAATTACAGAATTGCCATCTATTTTAAAATCCAAATTACTCCCAAATTTGTATAACAACTCAAAAATCTCCAAATATAAAAGTTGTTCAAAATTCAAAGTTCTACAACTTTGCTTTTATAACCAACCCTTAATTCGGTCTACATTTTGAAATGAAATTTTGAATTCAAATAGGGGACATTTAACGAATTTCGCATTTTCAAATTACTTCAAATTTTTCATAACAACTTTGAAAACTCCAAAAACAAACTTTGTATAACTTGACAAGCTCTACACTTTTGCTTTTAGGCTCAACCCCAAAATATGCTTAGATTTTGAAATGAGTTTTCAAGGTAGGATTTAAATACTAAAAATTAGGGTTTTCTTGAAAATTCAAATCCAAACCAAATTTTAAACTTGATTCAAACAATACAATTCAACACATACCACATAAAGATAAACTTGTTTTAGTGTATGCATATCAAAATTTTCACTAAATGCCAAATGCTTTGCAATGCATATGATGGCATGGCAGGTTTTAGTATTTAAACACCCGAGGTGTTACATTATGATCGTTCTGTCGGGAATTAGTAGGGTTTCTCTTTAGGGACTTAAGCTTTCCCTTATCAGGTTGATGAGCATAGTATTGTTCTTTTGTTGCTGGTTCAACATTTGGTAAGATGCCTGCAACATAATGGTCAGGGCTTTTTCTTTTTCTCCGTGCTGCGAGTGTTTGTTTTGGATATCACTATTGATCTATGCAAAAGGAACAAAAAAGGTTAGCATGTACTTTCTGGCCGAGTTCTAGACCATCTATGTAAATACTGAGTTGCTGAAAAAAGATTGAAAACTTAAATACTGAGTTTCTGAACAATATACAATAGTTCTAGACCATCTATGTAAATGGTTGGTGATAACTAACAACCATGCTTTACCTTTCTATGCAACAAATTTCTTGAAAAAATGATAGATAGAACTATATAAATCACGATGTAATAAGTTGTCTCATCTGCACTGTGCATTATATCATAATTTTTTTCACTTCTTTTGGTATTCAGGAAGCACATCCAGAATCTAACAAAAGAGTTCTTGCGATAGTTGATGCTCTTGAGAAATTGGAGCTTAGTCCCAAGGTATACCGGCAATACTACTTCGAATATTCACAACTATTTTTTGGAACTTGATCTAAAAAACACCTTTATTTTTTTATTTTACCTTTATTTGAAACCATGCTAAAATTGAATCATATAAAAAGAAATAGGATGTGCAATCAACTTGAGGACATTGTCTTATCTCACTATGTTTCAATAGTTCCTTCTGCCTTTAGTCAAACCTTCTGGGGCTTTGGCATGTTTCTTTCTTATACCGTGTACAATTGCATTTCACTAGAAAAGGACGAGTACTCATAAGTTAAATGTCATCTCATCTGTTTAGTTTTCAGCATCGTGGTTCATAGGTTTTTGAAATTTAAAATTTCAACCCTACTTCTCTAGATGATGTTGCACGTGTTCATTCAAGATCTTACATCACTGGACTCAAAAAGGTACCTATCACCACGTTGTCCTTATTTATTCTTACTTTTTTTATAAGAAGATGCTTTTATCTACTAGTGAAAACCTATTAGATAGGTTTGAAATAATGCTGCAATTTCCTTAATATGTGGCAGCATGTGGCTACAAGCTATGGGTAGAGCTTCATATGAATGTCTGATATTTATTGAAGGGACTGGACCTACGTACGCTACAGAGACTGTAATGCTTTATGTATGTGCCCTTTTCGTTTTTACATGCTTCTGATGTTAATTGTTCATGCCCTCTCTTATGTCGTGCCATTATTAATTTGGTTGGAACTTGGAAATAGATAGAGTATTACTCGACATGCTTACAACTAATAGCATTATATATGAGCTATTTCTTATTTGGCGGTTATCATGAGAAGTATGAACTGGTGATTCATTCAGGCGCCTTATGATTTTGATGTTACTGATAACTGCAAAAATTATGATCTATAAATTTAACATTGAAGAACACTTTAATGAAGTCTGAACTGGCACTAAGGCACCACCCAAATTCTTTTAAGAAAGCTATTAAAGTATATAAGACATTGTTGATTTCATCACTCAAATTTTCTGCGATATAATTTTAAGTTGCTATATACTCATTGATTGTTCCATAGTCTACTTCACCTATTGATGTGCATACTACTAGAATATGCAAAATTTTAGACATCATCATTTTAAGTCGTTCTATTATTTTCTGTATAGACTTTCCAAGAATCACTTCTATCAGCCGGTGCCGGAATCAAATTGGTTGATTCAGTGGTAACTAATCTTCTCTCTGTTGACTATAATGGTGGTTTCAGCATGTTTTCTTAATTGTCCTTAGGTCTGTTCATTTTGAATCATTTCCCCATATTCTAATTAAACTATAAAATTTTAAATTAGGATACGAGGTAAGACATGTACAACTAAAAAGAACAAAGTGTAGATATTTTTTGGTGCTATATTTGTTTTGGTTCGTCCGTCTGCCCACGTCTGCGATCCCACGACATCACGTTTGTTTTGGTTCGTCCGTCTATCCACGCTTGCGATCCCACGACATCTCCCGCATGCTGCGTCCTTTGGTGTAATTCTCCTTGATTGAATATTGCCTGTCATGTGATAGAGGAATCATGATAAAATAGGAAGTAAAAAATTATTGTGCTATCCATATACACATTATATGTTTGCATGCACCAGCATACATGACAACGAGCAAAAGGAAAGAGAATTAACACAGAAGAAAACAGAATTAAGACAAAAGGAACCTCTTTGCATTTCTGAGAACCTTGCCAATTCTGTCTACATTTAATTACTTTCTCTCTTTGTATTTGTAAAAGGGACAGCTTTTTTCTCATTTCATTTGGTTTCACGCTCACATGGTCCATCGCCCTCGCTTGCTGTTTCTTGTTGAAATTGCCCTGGGGTCTGTTTATTTTGAATCTTTTCCCCATATTCTAATTAAACTACAAAATTTTGAATTAGGATATGAGGTAAGACATGCAAATAGATATTTTAAAACTACTTGTAGAGTCCAAAGAACTTAATAAATAAATCATTCTGAAGGCGATGCAAATTCTCTCTAATCTTTCATTTGGTATAGTTAGTGTTATCATAGTACCCGTATGTATTCATGGAAAATAAATCGTAGATAAAATATGGACACTTTTTGGTGTGACATTCCAACATGGGTCCATCGTCCTGCAATATCCTTGAGGCAGATCACATAAATGATGAGAGTCCCTCTATGAGATTGCTCACAAGAGACTCAAATTTATATCTGATCATGGTAATGTTGAATTGCTTTGCATCAAAAGCATCGGCAATGATAAACGGGGACATAGGTTTTAGTATGCATAGTGGAGGAAAACTCAACCTTGGCCTTCTCAGCAGCTTTTCTGAGGCTTTGCAGTGCTAACTTGTCCTTACTCAGATAGTCAAGAGGTGCACCATAAAATTTTGCACCACTAAGAAAAGTGTCACCGTTGGTTGCCTTGACCTAAAAAATGTGTCGAAATTAAGAATTACAACACCTAATTCAACATCTTGGAACAGACACTCAAGTGGATACCTTATTCTACAATATATGTCTGTGTGGAATAGTCCCAAAGCCACACATATTTATACGGTAAGTATAACATACTTTGTTTTAAAATTTTATGAGAGATTTTTTAAGACATGCATTATTATCCATGTGACAGGCACTAATATTTACATATATACTCGAACCTGTGTGTACATGATTATATGGAGATGCAGCGGAACTTATTCATGGATTTATTGGCGCATGAAAGAAATGGATATCGGAGAATTCTTTAACCGATATAAAATATTATCTTAGCCATATCACGAAAAAATCTATACAGTAGAGTTTGCGAGCCTGCGACGCCGCGCTCTCCGTGACTGTGTTAATTTCACGAACTTTGCCTTTTGAATTAAATGTCACTTTAACGTCGGTATTTAATTTAACAGTATTATTATCTTATCGTGCGATCTATGTGTTTTTAGTACATAAGATTTAGTTGTCCCATAGCAACGCACGGACACGCTACCTATTATTAATAGATAAATAATAAATCCTAACGGAAATAAGCAGCAGCCCACAGAAATCGTGCAACGATTCTTGGTTTCTACTCCAAACAAGCCGCCAGGTTTATTTTCACGAGTAATAAGTAAAGTAATTAATTGCCTGCTAAGTAAAAAAAAATCTTTTGAAAGGCCTCGGATTATTTGCCTTTTTCGTTTTTATTTTCGTCTCGACTTGTATTCTCACTGACCACGGCCAACCCAGCAGCGCTAGCAGCTAGCGCCATAAATACGCGCTCTCGGCTCCTTTGTTGCCGCCTAGCCTCTCCCTCCTCGCAAGGCAGGCTGCTCTGTGACGTCCGCACCGCCAGCGCCACCCGCGTCGCCATCTCCACCAGGCACATCCACCAGACCACCACCGCCTTGGGCGCCGGGCCCCCCTCCATGCTCTGCTTGTGCTCGTCTTCTCTTATATAAGACGCGGACGCATGTTCTCGGAGGAGGCTGAGGACAAGATATAGAGGCGTCGCCGGCCCGTGCCACGATCGGCAGATATACATGGCCGTGGAAGCGCACCGCTTCCTCTTAGCGCAACAAGGGCAGAAGCAATTCACCAACGCGGCGGCGGCGGGATGGCCTTGGACGACGGGCGACGAAGCTAGATGCGCGACGGCGAGGCCGAGCCATCATCAACAGGCGTCGTTCCAGTTCCCGCAGGCCCAGGCCTCGTGCGTGGGCGTGGGCCTGCCGGCGGCTCCGGTCTCGTCGGCCGCGCCGGTAGCGCAGTACGCTGCTGGTGGGCAGATGTTCGTGGGCGACGCGGCGGAGAGCGGCGTCACGTTCGGAGGAGGCGCGGCGCAGCAGCCGCAGGAGGTGGTGGCGATGGCGATGGCGCCCAGGAAGCGGAAGCGCGTCGTCCAGCAGGGGCAGACGCCGCCGGTTCTTGAGATCGGCGCGGCCGACGTGGCGGCGCACTTTCATCAGCAACTCGTCGACGTCGACCGCCTCGTCCTCCAACACGTAAGTTTACTTTTATAAGCCGCATGCCGGCGTTTAAGCCGTCATCAACCAGTACGGTGGGTGATTGGTGGAGCTGATAGAGCTGACGTGTTTTGCGGCTTTTGAATAACTGCAGACCGCGAAGATGTGGGCGGAGCTCGCGGAGCAGAGGCGGCGGCACGCGCGGCAGGTCGTGGCCACCGTGGAGGCCGCGGCGGCGAAGCGGATGCGCGCCAAGGAGGAGGAGATCCAGCGGATGGGGCGCCTCAACTGGGCGCTCGAGGAGCGCGTGAAGAGCCTCTACGTGGAGTCGCAGGTGTGGCGCGACCTGGCGCAGTCCAACGAGGCCGCCGCCAACGCGCTCCGCGGCGAGCTGCAGCAGGTGCTCGACGCCCAGCAGGCGCGCTTGTGCGGCGGCGCCACTGGCGCTGGCACAGGCACCGGCGGCGCCGACGACGCCGAGTCGTGCTGCTGCGGGGAGAACGACGTCGTCGCCGGAGCCGGAGCAAGTGGGGCGGGCCCGGAGGACGACGAGGAGGCCGGGACGTCGTCGCCACCGGGCCACAGGAGGACGTGCGCGGTGTGCGGCGAGGGCGCGGCCGAGGTGCTGCTCCTGCCGTGCCGCCACCTGTGCGCGTGCGCGCCGTGCGCGGGCGCGGCCAGGGCGTGCCCGGCGTGCGGGTGCGCCAAGAATGGCAGCGTCTGCGTCAACTTTTCGTGATGGTCCTGAAACCGATAGGATTACTGGATTAGAGTAGTTTTTTTTGGGGCCATCTTGTTGATGGAGGCGCGACGGTTCAGTGAAGATGCGGATAGGAGACGGATGCATCTTTGTACTTGCCTTTTTTTTTCTCTCAAAAAACTGTCAACAAGAAAAAATAGTCGAAAAAATCGGAAACTCTCATTATCGTTGTTGTGCTGCTTCAGTTTGTTTTCTAGTTTGGCGTATTTGTTCCCGGCTTTAGATTCTCTGTCCCTTTTTTGTATTTTTTATTACAATAGATAAATACCCGTGCGTTACACAGAAACATAACAATAATATGGTAATTTAAGTATGAGCATGTGTTGTATTTATTTTTAATAAATAGTATGAACGTGTTAAAAAAGCAATTTTCTGTAGTAATTAGGAGATTAAGAGGAGGGGCGCCGGATGTTGTGATGATCCCGTACACCCGTACGTGCCTTTTGAATAATTAAACTGTTGATCTCAGCCCGTACGTGTCTTTGCAATTATAAATAATGTGAGGTTGCTGACCATCCTAACAAGGCTGCTAAGTGCTGACCGTTTCCGATGCGAGGTCGTGAACTGTGCAGAATTGGCTCACACGTGGACTCTTAGAACTGGGCGCGATTTTGAATTTCAGACTCGACGCGAACGGATAATGTACGTATTTGGCCAGGCAGTATACATATTTGGTACGACTTTGGATTTGTGGTGCGAAGGAACGGTGGTCAGATAGTATACGTATTTAGTTGGATAGTATAGTATTTGGTATAATTTTTTTAGTAGTCTTTATGACCGGATAGTATACGTTTTTTTTTATCACTAGGTAGATGATTACTTTAGAGCTTTTTAAGGCGTAGAGAAGTATATATCTGAGTAGAACTTACGAATTTGAACTAGTATATACTGGTATATCTATATGTTTGCCGTCGTCCGTTGGTTTCAAAAATCACTTTTTTTTTGGCGACCAGAGTCACAACTGGAAGCTGATACGATATCTATATAGCCTTTTTAATTCAAAAAAAAACAATGTTTTAGCTTTGACCACAACCATGCACAGTATCACAGTGCGTATAGCGGAACTCCTTTTACGACTGTAAAAAGTTTACAACCCGAACCACTGTTGTACTCCGTACCTTGTACGCCGTGTACAAGTACAACACAGAAAGGCGCTTTCTCAATCAACTCTCAAGCTGTTGGATCCATTAAGAAAACCACAGTAGGCAATCTATCAAAACAAGGAAACACGGTTGGAGGTGGCAAGGCCGGTTCGTTCACCTGCAACTGCACACTGCAGGTTGGTGGTGAACGACCAGCATCGCGGTCCGCACCGCACGCAACGGACGCTGCTCGCATTGCACGCAACGAACCTTTTGACAACTCCCCGAATCCCAAGCTCTTTCTCTCTTCTTCTCCATCTCCTTCGGCATGCGGGCTTAGAAGGTGCTCGGGAGAGGTAGACTGGTCCGGCGGTGAGGACGGGAGAGACGATGGCGAGGCGGAGGCGGTTGAACGGGGACGGGGTTAGGGCGGGGGCAACTGTGGCCATGACGGCGGCGAGGGGAGGGGGAAGAAGGAAGGCCGCAGGCGTGGTAGGGCGGTGGGTGGCGGTGGCGCCGGGATCGCACTCTCGCCCTTTGTGTGACCTGTCGCGCGTTAACTGTGTCCTATATCAGATCTGCGGGCGTCTCGAGCTTTCGATGCCGCGGGGTGGAGGCCATGGTCACGATACCACACCACGCGGTGGTCACGCTGCGGTCCCAAACACATCGTAAGGTGCGTGGCACCGTACGGACTAGTGTACCACAATAGTAGTCACTCATGTCACTCATGTCATATTGTCATGCTCTAGCCGCCCAAGTCAATTTGTATCACGGTTGGTCACACCACTCATGGCATAGCTCTCTTTTCGCTTGAGCCTGTTTATGAAGAGCAATATAACGTCCTATCTTGAATGTAAACGGCGGAGCGAGACAATCTGGCTAGATAGATACTACTAGAACCTAATAATAATTTTTTTTTAAAAACGTAAGACGAATGAACCGCACGAAACGCCTAGACCGCACAAATGCACAGTGAAATTAAAAAGAGATCGAGATGAGCTAGCAATGCCCAAATGCATGCACTTGAATTATTTCACGCACGCTTGCACCGTCGCATTGCACGTACATGGACGACAGCCAGGCCCGGGGCATATCCATCTACACCAACGCCGCACCGTTAGTTTCGCTGAAATTTAACTTTTGCTGATGCTTATACTGATTTGTTATGAGAGGAAAACAATGTTCGTTCGTTGAAAAATACTGATAAAGTAGTGCTGTAGGGCAAACCAACAATTAAAGCTGTATCCATCGGTCTATCCCTGCAGGCCGACTGCTCTGCACGGTGCGCGCGGGTGCTACGACCACAGTTCTCACCGAGTTTTCACTCTTTTTCGCTAGCACGGTAGCACCTGCAAACAAATCCGAAGCTCATCGATCCGGCCGCGCGCCAACGACTGATCCATCCCCAGGTTCGTCTTGCCCGTGCATTTGATTCATCAGTTTGCTGCGCTGCAGCTGCAGAGCATGCAGCTCGTTCGGCGCCTGGCTGTTGGCGCATGCAGCACGCATGTATGTGGTCGGCGTCGCGCGCGGCTCTCTCCTCCTATCTGAACCTGATGGATGGAGCGCGAGGCATGGCTCCATGCATCCAACGCTCTCGATCGCGAGCCGAGAGACGGCTGCGATGGCAAAGCAGAGTTGATGACTTGATGAGGGAGCAGCGGCCGCGCACGCGATAATGCCCGCCGGCGCCTGCCGACGCGCGCGCCGCCCCGGCCGCAATCACGCAGACGCGGAGTGATGCATGATCTGGTATTCCGGTTGGCAATTTGGCAAGTAGCAGGGCGCGGTGGTTTATTTGCATCGCACGTCTTGTACGAGTCCACCGCCCGCCCGGCATGGGAGCTAAGCTAGCGACCTAGACCAGCTATTGTATGATTTGTATCCGACGTCAGATGGGAGCTTGAAGTAGTATCTAGCAAGTGCATGCCATATCGTCGATGGATCGCGACAACAGATCGATGCATCCTGATTTGTACTGTCCTTCCTGAGCTACTAGTAGAAAGCGCGCGTATGCAAGTGTGTCGTTGTTAAGTTCCCAATAGTTTAATTTAAGAGACAGCCTAGCTGCATAGCAAAAAAAAAAAAAACTACATATTTCACAAGCACAACATGAACTATGAGTAGATTACATGTCGTATAGATGTGGCAGCTAACGCAATATACATTATAGGTGAAGACTATATAAGTATGGAGTGTATAATGTGTAGATCTTGCTCTTGAGTGGCTGTCACCTGTATATGCTTGTGCAACCTCTGTCTCAAAAGAAAATAACCTGGTTGTTAGTAATGGAAAGAAGAGGTCGCTAAAGCAAAAGTTTGAAAAAAACAGCAAGAGACATCATCCTAACCCAGTAGTGCATTAATCCATTTGAGATTGAGAAGCATCACATACCGAATACTCAGTTCATAGTAGATGCACTTCTGTTGTAGGAGGGGATATTGTCACCCTCCTCTGTTTTTTTTTGCTTTGATGGATGTGTGTCAAATAATGTAGTACTGATCTTCATTGATAAAATTTGTGCCCGGACATGACCTTGATGATGTAGGAATAGGACCTGTGACGACGATAATGGTAGGCTTTCTATGAATCAGCATCTGAGTAAGAATACGAAGTATTAACATAAGAGCCAAATGTCTGTGCCTGATAAATAGGTTGTTAGCCCATTGTGTTCTGAATCATAGCGACAATGGCTTGTAATAAACAGAAGTGACAGTAATATAAGTGCATAGCTAGTGAACAAAACAGTAGAAAGTGGCATAGTCCATGTTCCTGTCTATGTGATTATCAATTTATATTATAAGGAGACAAATAGACAAAGATTAGCTGTGATTTTGCAAAAAAATGATTAGTGCTTTGGTAAGCGAGTGTGATGGCAACGATATCACAAAAAGCTACAGGCCGATTGCTGGAGGCTGAGTATTCCTTAGAGATCGAAGAACTAAACCCAGCCTCGGCATGATACTGTACACTACAATTTGTCTCTAGTTTTAGAACAAATGTGAGAACTTATCGCACAATTTTGTTCTGGCATGGCACACTGAATTACAAAACTATTAGAACCTGCCACACCACGTTTGAGCATTAGGGGCACAATTGAATCACACAATGGAAGTGCCACAGTTCAGTACGGTCTCACCATTTATCCTTTTGGGCATAGCTGGTTGTCGTCCCACAACAATTCCTTGATGACCGCAATAAATCTACGTGCCTATAAAGCAAAAGGAAAAAGATATTTAAATGTGAGGAATGATCATGGTTGTAAAACTTTTGTGCTAGAAGATATCACTTGATGGACCGTAAGACAATGTTCTAGAATTTAGTATTACAAAAACCAACAAAGTCGCAACACATGTCTTAACACACCTAGCGCACTGTGAAAGATAGATAGGAACTGTTACTAATGTGATAGATTAGATTTTGTAGCTAGATTATTTCGTCGACAAACAATACCTATGCCCAAACGGGAAAACCCCATACCTTGCTGTCGACCTGTATCGGAGCGTTGCTCCCAAACCTTGTTGTCGGCCTGCATTTGGGTCGCTGGTCCTTGATTGCTTGTATCCCCTACGTGCACGCGTGTCTGTCTCCATTGTTTCACGGAGGGGGAGGGGATAGCCGCCAGCGGCAGCAGCGGCAACCGTTGTGACCTGCCCAGGCAACCGCGCCGGGGTGCGCCCGTGCAGTTGCCGCCGTGTCAGAGCTACCGCAGCCGGGCGGCGCAGGTGCCGGGGCTGCCGGCAATCAAGTCACAGACCAAGCCTAGATGCCCTCGGGAAGCTCAAACACCAAAATTGTCATCAGTGTGCTTTCGCTAGGAAGTAGCCATAGATCCGAAGCATTATACTATGCAACAACTGTGCTAAAGCAACATGGCTGGGGAATTAATTTCATAGGTCAAGAAACATTGAATTACAGCATATGTACATTTAAGATATTTTTCACCATTAGGTCTTACTACTTATATCAAAGTGCAACATATTCTTAGTAATGATGAGGACTGTGAAACGGATTATATGAGAGAACTATGAAACAACAAATCTTGCAAAAAAAAGAGGAACTATCAAAATAATCAGAACTCATATTTTCGGGTCTATGCTGATTAGACTAATCAGGAAGCCAATAACTAACAATGGCCATCTTATTCAAAATAGTGGCATAACTATTCAAAATTAGTGTTAAGACCAAATATGATCAGATAGAAATAGAAGGAACAGCATGGCCAACTCCATTCAGAAATAGAAAGAGAGCCCGGTTCATTGAAAAATCAGAGTAGTCATACCTAGAAACATCGTAGAGTCATAATGACTGGACAAAATGTTGGTCAACACCGATCATTTCAGAGTAGTCAGACCCAAAAACATCATAGTCATAATGACTGGACGAAATGTTGGTCAACACCGATCATTTCAGAGTAGTCAGACCCAGAAACATCATAGTCGTAATGACCGGATGGAATGTTGGTGAACACTGATCATAAACTTAGATCGGATAGTGTAAGTATTTTTTCACGCAAGTGTCGACCTTTTGGCCGAACCCCAAGGCTTGTAGCTCTTTCACCAACGTACTGCTTAATGTGATATATCAGATTTCTTAGCAAAAAAAACAAATAAGCCAAATAGCCAATGTAAAAAACTATTTTAGGTTTGGACAGTACATGAGCAATGCTGTAAAGTTTCTTTTTTCTTCTTCATTCCAACCGGACCGTCAACCCTGAGTATTAATGTTTTTTCTCTAAAGTCGTATACGAATTAGAAACTGAAAGAAGTAAGGAAATGACATTTACCTTATTTGCGTATTCGTGTCTTTCTAGCCTGCACCCATATGAAAGGACTATATTTTTTACTGTCACTGAAAGAGTTGTGAAGGTAGTAGCTCACCATGGCAGGGTACTCCTAGTTTTCTTCAGAAGCATATAACTGCAAGCACTAACACACTAAGAAGCAGTTGTGGTATTGATATATATATTTAAAAATTAGGCAAAGACAAAGCAACAAGAGATGCAAGAAAGGAATGGTGCCAATACCTTCAGTTCAACTGTAATTTGTAAATTTATCTTTATAGCTTGTCGATCCATACCTTCAGTTCAATAGAGGAAGAAAATCCATCTAGTTATTAGCTCTCACCTTGCAAAATTAAAACAAAGAACGATAGGCAAATATATATAGATTAAACATAATATAGGTTTCGTCCTCAGAGAACGTATGTTTAATTTATAGGTTGAAAAATAATTAAGAACAGCACACGATCTGAAATGGTTCAAAAAGTAACAGTACAAGATGTAAGATTCATACAACCATTATCTATGTTTGATTTTTTTTAAATACTATCAGGAATTGCGGGTTCCTCTTACGCCACAGATTATCTCAACAATTCTGCAGCTTATCTTTCATGTATACTTATTTGTTAGGTGAAGTGACCGGACAAAGAAAGTATTAGGGAAATAGATTAAAAGACCTATAGCTGTAGGATTGGGATTAAGAATTCTGCTAATCAGGTTTTTGGCTCCAGCTAAAAACCAAGAGGGGTAGCTAAACCGAGCTGCTGAAATATGTGATTGCAAAGGGAGCGTTAAGAGATGATAAACAACCGCAAAATAATGTTTATTTTCTCTCTAGGCTTCTGGAGAAATCATTTGAACTACTATGGATGTAAAAAATATCGGTGTTTGCAGCTATGGCAACAGCTGGCAATCAAAAAAACAATGTTTCAGAGACATACAAGTTGAAAGTTGGTTGGAAATTTTAGACTCAGTACCATAAGCGCTCAATTGAAGGCACAATAAGTAGAGAGTGAAGTAGTAACACCAGGTTTGTGGAGTAAGAAATTAAGAATGCTACGAACACTTACTGTTTTACTTTTCATAGTAAGGAAGCAAGCAACAGCACGTGACGTGTAATTTATAACTCGTTTGAGCATGCCGATTAACATATTGCAATTCCATGTAAATGTGATTTCGTGTAGAGCCTGATCTCTGGATCCATTAACACCTCAACTATCGTCCTACATCAACCATCTCAATATCACAAATCAATGAAGCAAACGCACAGTCAGTGCCAATTGGTACATGGTTAGTATTTACTAACAGAAATTCAGTGTTGCCTATAACTTAGAATAGGGTCTAAATTGCAGATGATCAGAATAGCATGCAATTGATGGATTCGGACAATAACTCAGTGAAACTATCAGCCAAAATCATTGCAGGGAGAGGGAGAGGGAGGGAGGGAGGGAGGGAGAGGGAGAGAGAGAGGGAGAGAGAGAAGAAGAGACAGACACCTAGGGTTTCATGGAGCACAGAAGAAGACACGGCGCCTGGCGAGACGATGCCGCATCAGGGGGGAGCCGTGCTGGGGAGCCCAGGGCCCGCCCGGCGGCGGCGTGCCTGGGGACCGCCGCCGTGGGGCTCGTCGCGGCCGGGGACGGCGAGCCGCTACACCGGCATAGCACCCGAGGAGGCCGCCGTTGCCCCGCCCTTGCGGCGCGAGGAGGAAGGGGCGTGGAGGAGAATGAGGGTGGCCGCCATGCCGCGGGGGGGGGGGGGGGGGGGGGGGGGGGGGCCGCGGCCGCCTGCGTCGCGGGAGAGAGGGAGAGGGAGAGAGAAGAGGATAAGGATCCAGAAGCAGAAGCGTGGGGATGAGAAGCAGAAGTCAGCATATATATTTCTCTCTCTAGATTCGGATGAGAAGCTGGAGATGCAGCGGAGTAGCTGGAGAATCACACGAGAAGTTTGAGAAGCCGCTCCCGACAGAACCGGCTTCACGAGATCTTGGCCGTCGATTGGAAGATCAGACGGAGGATGGAAATGGGAGTAACGTGGACGGTGGTTCTCTACAGGAGCCCTACAGGCTATCTACAAAGCTCTGAAGATCCATATCCGATCCATCCGCTGCACTGTACACACACTAGTGCTCTCCTCCGATCAGCACATGCAGATACTCCTATGTGGATGGATGCAGCCCAGCAGCCGTGCACCAATAATCGATGCACGGCCGGTGCACCTGTGCTGTACTACCTGCTTTTGCTCACGCGATAGATGTGACTTGTGAGTTCGTCGTCGGATCAGATCAGAGCGGCCCGCACATCTTTGCCTGATCTAGATCCATGCACTGTGGTCTACCGTCAGTCGGTGACCACTACCATCATGAATCAACAAGACAGCAGAAAGCGAAAGCTGCCTTTTTACGCTTTATACTCTCCGCACGCCCAGATTTGAGGAGCTTGTCCGCCACACGGGTCACGGCCTCACGGGCAATAGTATTTCATATACTGGCCGGTGCTCTACAAACTCATTTTTATCTTGGCTCGACTAGTCAGGCGGTGAGGCCTGCCGACCGGAGTTCGAGCCGCGGTGGGGGCAGAATTTCCGGTATGCACAAAAAAAAATCCTCTTGCTGTGCACGTGAGCCTGGTGACTGCGTCGGCAACGATGTGTCTCTGACAACGCCGGCCTGATGATCTGTCCCGATTCACTCGGCCCTTCGGAGTATGTGCCAGGGTTCAGGGGTTTTCTCAATCGGGGTCATACAGTCCCTTTCTATGACATTGTCGTGAGGGCAGTTCTTTCCTCACCGGTCGAGTTTTTTTTTCTTCTTTAGTAACAAAATAGATGGACAGCATCCTCTCTCTCTATATATATGAACTTAGGGCCTGTTTGATTTCATGTACGTGGACAGCCTAGCCGGTTGGCCTGGCTACGGCCAGCCAGAGCCCGGTCCCAATGATACAAATGTCCGTGTTTGATTGTATGTTCCTGTAGGGCCCAGCTCATCTCAGAACGTGTTTGTTTGCCTGGATAAGAGTACGGTGACCTTCGGACTTAGAACATGGTAATGTTACCCCCTGACATTGTCATTGCCATTTCATCGAACATATGGAGGGCGTCTGCATCCAGCAGCTGCACATCGCCGGTGCAACTGCGAGTGAGCAGCAGCTAGCTAACGCTGGCAGTCCAGATTCCTTCGGTCCAGCACGAGAGCTCCGCTCCCCACACGCACCACACAACCATGGGCACCTCCCTGCTGCTCGCGCTCCTCCTCGCGGCCGTGCTCCTCTGCGCGTCGGCGGCGGCGGCTGCGGGCGACGCGCACCCGGGCTACTCCGACGAGGGCACCTGCACGGTGGACGCCGGCGCGTGCGCGGGCGCGGAGCTGCGGCGGCTGGAGGAGCGCGGCGGGCGCGGACGCATCATCGACATAACGCACGCGTACGTGCCGGACCTGCCGGCGTTCGCGACGGGGGCGGTGACGGGGCCCGTGGTGCCATGCCGGTGCGGCGGCATTCGAGGTGAAGCAGGACGCTTGTCGCAGGTGCCCCCCCGTGCATCGTCGCCGGCGGTGTCCCTGGCTGCGGGTGCCGTGCCTCGTCGCCGCCGGTGTCCCTGGCCGCGGGTGCCCCGTACGACTCCGTGAAGGCGGTAGAGGGAGGTGAGAGCGCAGGAGGTAACCGAAACACGCCCCAGCTCGCTCCATCAGCCAGGCTCTGAGAAAACGAACCCTCAGGTCGTTTCCTGGGAGCCACCCATTTGGGTGCTTTGAGGAGCGTGCGGGCCGGGCTGATGAATAGTAAAAGCAAATCAAACACCTGAACTTGCAGCCCACGGGCTCAGCCAGGCCTCCGGAGCCCAAATCAAACGCGCCCTTAAAAACTGGCGTTCATATTCTCCAGATGATTGGCATCGTGACATCTTGGACACCATTTGCGATCTCTCACCTCAAGACAAGAGCATGTCACTTGTCAGTTGTCGTGACAACTTGGCCCTTGGACACCATTCGCCACCTCTCATCTCCAGTTTTCTTTTTTTTTTAAGAAGCCGAAGGTGCCCAGACTGCTGCTGTTCTACTCGATTAGCTAATGAGTTCCATGGGCCTCAAATCATCAAGTGTGTCATCACATCAGTCTTTCTCTTCTTAGGACCATGGGCCTTCCTCTAGAAAAGAAGATCATGGGCCTAAGCCCAAATCCAAGTCTAGGGGAGCATTCACGGCCCATCCACCGAATCCGCAATTCCCCATCCATCTCCGTACGCACAGACACACTCGGACTGACAGGGGTTTTGCTAGGGTTCTCCTCCTGCCACCACCGATCCACCCCGCCCCTGCCGCCGCCGCAGCGATGGCCGCCGTCGGCGAGGACGACGCGGCGTGGGAGCGCGCCATCTCCGCCGCCACCAAGGCCACCTCGGCCCCCAAGACCCTCGCCCTCGACGGCATCGTCAAGTCCTCCACGGGCCGCCTCCCCTCCGCGGCCCTCCTCGAGCGCGTCGCCGCCTCCCTCGAGGAGCTCTCCGTCGCGGGGGCCCGCCTCTCCTCGCTGGAGGGCCTGCTCCGCCTCCCGGCGCTCCGGCGCCTCTCCCTCCCCGACAACCGCCTCTCGGGGGCCGCCGCGCTCGCCGCCGTCGCGGAGGCCTGCGGTGCCACGCTGCGCCACCTCGATCTGGGTAACAACCGGTTCGCGGACGTCCAGGAGCTCGCCCCGCTCGCCGGCGTCGGGGTGGAGTCGCTCGACCTGTACCAGTGCCCCGTCACCAAGGTCAAGGGGTACAGGGAGGAGGTCTTCACGCTGATTCCCAGCTTGAAGCACCTTGATGGCGCCGACGCTGAGGGAAACGAGCGCTTGGAGACGGATGACGACGAGGACGATGAGGAGGACGACGAGGAAGGGGAAGAGGGAGAAGAAGGGGAAGGGGTGGAGGGAGAAGAGGAGGACGAAGAGGATGATGGAGAGGAAGGTGAAGAAGAAGATGGTGAGGACGGTGAAGGGGACGACGAAGAAGAAGGTGATGAGGAGGTGAGGGTTTTGCTCTAAATCTCTCTTATTATCAGTCAATATTTGTATTGATTAGTGTCTTTTGAACTTTTGATATGATGCGCTTCAACTCTTATACCTGAAGTACCTGAAAAGTGGCAATGCAATTCAACTCTTTAGCTGACAACTCCCAACTTGAAAAATGGGCTGTAAAATCATGTGCTAATGAAATTGCGAGATCTGATTGATGAAGATGAAAAATGGGCTGTAAAATCATGTGCTAATGAATTTGTGAGTTCAGATTGATGAAGATGGTTACACAGATATGATTTCACTTAATTGATCTTTTGTTACTTATAGTCTTAACATTGACATTGCTAGATGGAGGATGTATGATGCTAGCTTTGAGGTATTACATTTAAATGTTTGTGGTACTGCATATGATCAATTTACTTGTGGACAACTTTCCTTTGGTAGGTTCCTATATGTATCAATATTAATTCATTTGTTTTATTTTATGTCTACCTGTTTGCTTCTGTGCCATTTTACACATTGAAGTGCCATGCCATCAATCTTTGTACACTCTCATTTTTGGCGTTCATTGCTGTTGAATTCTGCATGGGATGAGTAATTGTTGGTGTCTTATTCCAATATGAAAACCCTGGTATCATATTGAAGTTTATAAAAGTTATGACATCTCGGCATCTGGTGAAGGTGCATTGTTCTATATGAAATATTATTCTATCTGTTAGTAATTACGTTATTTCTAGAATGTGTAACTTGAGGTGTTCTGGGTAGGATGTGTTTATGTTGACCTCTTTCCTGCTTGATCTTCTACATAGACGATTTACCATGGGCTCTGGGCGTGCTATTTTCATGCCAATATTTTCACTTAATATTTATCATAATTTCTGTGTATCATCAAGGTTTGACACTTGTCTTTTTATGTATTATCACCTAGTTATTTGTTCCTGTAAATGCTGTGATGCTCCATAATTTGAGTTTAGTCACTGAGCCCTCACGGTTCTTGGGCTGACTGTGAGTATGTCTATCACCTTGATTTTGTTTTAACAACTCGGTAGCTGCCAGTAACATCATGCTTTGTTTGTTGTTCCTCTAGAGATGGTAGTGTTAAACTCTTGATGATGCCATGTTTGCACTTTGCAGTGTGAGCTTGGGCCTGTTTTACCTTTAAAATTGTAACTGCCATGGCCTCACAAACCATTCTATCTAGCTCATTCTTGGACTTCCCTGCAATCGTCTTGAGTGACCTAAACAAGTTTGATTGAGCAGTCTAGTTTACCGATTGAAACTTGATTTTGTGGCAAAGAATTTGGTGAACCTTATTCTGCAATAATAATACATTTGACCATTTTCAGGCTGAAGACGAAGACGGTGAAGCTGAGGATGACGAACTTGATGCAGACGCAGAAGACAAGGAGAACATCGAAAGCAAAGCAGGATCTTCCCTGCCAAATAAGAGGAAAAGGGATAGCGAGGATGATGCCAATGGAGACAAGTAAAACGGCGAGGAAATAGTATTTCCTGAACTTCGGAAGCGTTTGTGTGCACTGATTATTATTTGCATGCTTTCTGGGTCTTTTTTTCCCGCACTTGTAATAGACTAGAGCATAGTGTTTTTAGGCGGTTCCATTTCTGAAGTTATCTTCTTGATTCTGGAGGTTGTCTGACTCTGAAACAATGAGTAATCTTGGATGTCCCCAGCATGTATACACCCTTTGTTTGGTGTGACTTCCTGATGCTACTAATCGATATCCCAGTTCATATTATTCTACTTGTGCTTCTGGAGGATGATGACCTTCCTTTGTTTGGTGTGACTTCCTGATGCTACTAATCGAGATCCCAGTTCATATTATACTACTAGTGCTTCTGGAGGATGATGACCTTTTCATGCTTGTATGTAATTATGTGTCCATTTCATTGACTTGCTGGTGCGATTACTGTTAACATCTTTAGGCTAGGGCCACGTTTAGTTGGCCGAATTTGGAGCCGACGAATTCACTGTAGCACACTGTAGCGTACTATAGTATTTCGTTTGTGTTTGGTAATAATTGTCCAATCATTGACTAATTAGGCTTAAAACGTTCGTCTCGCAAAGTAGAATCAAACTGTGAAATTAGTTTTTGATTTCGTCTACATTTAGTACTTCATGCATGTACCGCAAGTTTGATGTGACGAGGAATCTTCTTTTTGCATAGTGACAAATTCAGAAGTTTAGGGAACTAGGCCAAGGAAAATTTTAATGAAGGTAGACACACTATGTACAGGTGAAAACAACATGGATGTGGACCTTCCTTAAAGCAAGGTTAATAATACAGCTGGCTTGCTGGCTGTAAAGTTTCTTGTAGCCTTCTCTCAGCCCACTCGTACAGTAGTTGACTCTTTACAGTTAATACATGGCCCACTTGTCTCTCTCACAGACTTTCTTGGTTTTTGTGTCCAAGCCGGCTGTAAGCTTACAACCCGCTTCTTCCCTCTCTCCTCCTCTCTCTCTTCCACCTCAGCATTTAGTCGATTTACAGCCTGCTATTATACTATACTTGCTCTTAGATTTCTTCTGCTGACATGACATGCTCTGACATGCCCTGGATGGCTGGATTCTTAAATTGTGAGCAGTACGTGTCCATGCGTTCATTTCTTCCAGTCCTAGTAGACCCGCATTACTACTTGCCACCGGCACTCTGTGGTTTCACAGTGTCGTCGTACTCAATAGCTACATGCAGGCTGCAGCACTCTTTCTTAACACAGCGAAGACCAACAAGTCATCTCGCTGAGGAGTGGCCAGTGGCCGAGTGGGCTCGCTTCGCTGCCTTTGGCTACGACGTCAACTCTTCTCTGGTCGGCACTCGGCAGGTCGCCCTCTCGAGTCAGCGTCGGGAGCTCCGCGCCACAACCAGCCAACGATCCGGCGCAACCTGCCCATGCCGTATTCGGCGCGGCGCAGCCTCGGCACGTCTGCCGTGCTGGGCGTGACAAGTGCTCAAACTCTTGCTCTACGAATGCCACACGGACAGAGTCAAAACAGAAGCTGAAAGCTGCGTTCGCTTCGGCTATGCTTAGGCACGAAGCACGCCGGTTACACGACGGAACTGAAAACGCTAGCGGTATTTCATCGATTGTGCAACTAAGCACTATATATGGATCGACTGCGTTGCTGGGTAATAGAATGCATTTCACAAATTTTAAGTTGACATAAAAGAATACTCAAATGATACATTTATCCATGGATTAAACATAATTAAAAAAAATCTTCTCAAATTACGGTTTCTTGTTGACAAACTTTGCTAAATCTGAGTATGGGTACCTACAGAATATGTTATATTTCAGTATAAATTTTAAAAGTCATAATGCATTGTATTTCAGAAGGGAGAGAGCAATATCTATTTTAATAACTATCAATATACATAAAAATATATTACCTCAAATGGAGACAGTTATATATTATGAAAGGATTTCTAATTGTATTGGTAATCTTGTGTTGTTAACTTCTGTCGTTCTCATGTAAGGAAATTGTGAAATTGAAAAGCTTCTTTCCCCGTTTGAGGATTACAATTTCAAGTTTGATAATGTAAATTTTTCCTAATTTAAAATAGGCCATAACAAAAAATAGTATTTTAAGTTTTGGTTTATTTAAATGAAAGCCAATTAAGTTGTTTTGAAGGTTTTAATTCGTTGGAGTTGACTTTCAAGTCGTTTGTTCAGTTTTTGTTCCAAACTTATTACTACTGCAGACACCTTACTCGGTCCAGTGAGCTATGCCAATCAAGATCTCCAAATTTTGCCATGGCGTAACCCCTCGTCGGTCCTCGAGTCAAGTTTTTGCATGGGAGTCATGTTTTAAATCATTGCTCACATTTAACGTTGTTTACTGGTCAAAAACATTTCCTAGAACGTGTGAGTAGTGAGAAACCCATCGCTATCTCGACTTTAACTGCAACTAAGCGACCGCCGTGATTCCACCACTAGCTCTCCTAACCCTTTAGGCATCAATCGACATCAATGGTTATCAACTTGTACCTTGTTATTTGGTTCTCTTACAAAGGGGGTACTTCGAAGAGCATGAATACAGCTGGCTGTGCTCTTGTAGTCGTACCCTCGGTAAGAAGATCCTACCCAAGGATAGCGAGACTCCAACATAAGAGAAGTAAGATAGTGGAATTCAGTCTATGAACGCAAGCCTAAAAGTAGAAGCACAGAATCCTGTCTAATAACCACGGATGTAGAAAGATCTGGTGGAAGGCCACTAGATGGAAGGTTATGCGTAATATCAACTAAAGTCAAAGTTTACCAAGAGGTAAGCCTGAATTGAATGCTTTAGGTTCGCTACGATAGTTGTTACTCACTGGGTGGGTCAACTAGTCATGGTATAGTTGTTTACATGGTAACTGGTTGGTTCGACAGACCAGAGAAAGAGATTCTGGGTCATCCCCATGAGCTGATACAACTCTTGTTTGGATCGCCTTCTGGGCAGCTAACTAAGGATTATCGGGATGAATTCCAATTGTGGGTTGAGAATGATGGCAAGCTGGTTACTTAAATTGGAGATACCCTGTTCTAGGAATGAAAGGGTTCATCACACCGGAACGAGGTAAAGGGCAACCCCTTGACCGAGTAAAGGCGAGCCTGGATCCAGAGATTGATGGATGATGGAATGGATCCCTGTAGAACCGCGTGGTACCCATTCTAACCATGAAGGGTAAAGGAGCCAAGCAAGCTATCAGGCTGTGAGCAGGAATCAATCCTGAAAGAGAGAAGGGCTAGTGCTCTCTGCAAATACAGGATATGATTAGCCAAAAATAGGCTTTATCAGACCAATCCATGCTCTGAAGCCATCTTGATAAACTCAGTTGTCTAGGCAAGCTTTCCTTGAGAGGGATCTCATTCTTCTTCCTGCTAAAAAGGTCTCTCTCGCCTGTCCTATGATTTCTCGATTTCCTTTCTATGCCTTAATAGATTGGGTTTCTATACCTTAAAAGCAGGGCAAGCTTGTTACATGTTTTCATCTATGCCTAAAAAGCAGGCCAAGCTTCTTACATCAGTACAACTTTGATAGCTGTTAAAGACTAGAATGCCTGATTGAAGTAAACCCGAATTCAATGCACCTGAAAGATATGTACGCACCTTTGAAGAAGTCCCACTTTACCCCCACTTCTTCTCCCCTCAAACCCATCAAGTAGTAGGTTGTGGGGCCTCGGTATATCTATTAGTATAGAGATACCTACAAAACCACTAAATATAGTACAATTTAACCATCCATAACAGGATACCGCTCGTTTACCCATAGGTTTAAAAGTGAATACAGTAGTCTGGTAGCTTTTCGTACTCTAGAGCCTTTTTGATCTCCTCATAATTCTCAGAACTAGAAAAACATTCTAGATATTTATTGTAACATGCTATTGTTTCTCTTATTTTATTTTTCCATTCATTTATCTCTTTACCCTTTAGTACTTATTCCTACCGGTCTGATTGCTGAGTTCACGCTGTCTATCTGTCTTTGGTGAGTCAGTTTCCTCTCTCGAAGCAAGACGAGATGAGATCACCACTGATCTAAGTAATGGACTGATTCCACTCTCTTTCATATTAGTTTTGAGACTAGACTACGAAGTCCGAGAGAAAAGAAGCGAATTTTGACTCTATGTCCGCCAGGTTATATCCACATGCTTAACACAGGCAAGTAAGTAGAAAACATTTTTTCACATGACAGCCAATTTCTGTCTGAGTGCGATTCGGTCGGATTCGGTGTACATCTTCAAACCCTACATGCATGACCGGGTGCGACTTTGTTTTTCGGTAACTGCATTAGCCTTTCTTTTGAAAAAAGGACCAGACTTGGATTCTCCATAAGCAAAATGACTCTCTTTTAGGTAGGGAGACATTACGTCTTTCTTGCAGACCAAGGAACTTATCACCAGTGTTAGCAAAATAGGCCTTCAAGCCCGCGCGCGGGAAGTGTATTACACAAACCAGTTCGAGATGTAACGCCAGTTGTCAAAAGGCTTATCTTTGCCAGTAAGGTCGCCCTCTCGAGTCAGCGTCGGGAGCTCCGCGCCACAACCAGCCAACGATCCGGCGCAACTTGCCCATGCCGTATTCGGCACGGCGCGGCCTCGGCACGTCTGCCGTGCTGGCCGTGACAAGTGCTCAATAGCACTTGTCACGGCCAGCACGGCAGACGTGCCGAGGCCGCGCCGCGCCGAATACGGCATGGGCAAGTTGCGCCGGATCGTTGGCTGGTTGTGGCGCGGAGCTCCCGACGCTGACTCGAGAGGGCGACCTGCCGAGTGCCGACCAGAGAAGAGTTGACGTCGTAGCGAAAGGCAGCGAAGCGAGCCCACTCGGGCACTGGCCACTCAGCGAGATGACTTGTTGGTCTTCGCTGTGTTAAGATGGTGCTGCAGCCTGCATGTAGCTATTGAGTACGACGACACTGTGAAACCACAGAGTGCCGGTGGCAAGTAGTAATGCGGGTCTACTAGGACTGTGAAAGAAATGAACGCTTTAACGTGGACACGTGCTACTCACAATTTAAGAGTCCAGCCATCCAGGGCATGTCAGAGCATGTGGTCGAGCTCAGCGTGAAGATATGTGGCGCTGAGCTCGGCGCCATGTATTCTGGCGCCGAGGTATCGGCAATGTCGACGTCACCTACGATGCCCTGCTATGCACGGCTAGACACTTCGGAGCCAAGATCTGTGGCGCCGAAACGTATTACCTCGGCGCCATGAGTCCTGGCGCCGACCCCCAGGGTCCAAAGATGAGTTTAAATCTCTCAAAGTATGCGCCACAAGACGTAAATTTTCTTAAAAAAAGAACCAAATTGTAAAAAATTGGTCCGATATGCGTAGTCTGTAGGGTCAGCATAGTCTGGTGGTAAATCAACGTAGTCTGGTGGTACTCTATATTATACTGTACAGTATATGTTTCTGCAAAGTCCAACAGGACACTGCGGCAAGCAGAATATGCGCTAGGAATTAAATTGTATGGATCCTGGGTCCATTCACTCTACAATGCAGGCTACCGCAGGACGTGCAAGTTCCGCTGGCGCACCTGCTTGCATTGCATCCATCTATCTTGGCTGGAACTCCGACACGGACATCCCGTTCAAAGAGAACGCAGCAGCAGACACGTTACGCCGCTCATCAGAGCTCATCGTCTCCCCGTACGCAAAGGCGAAGGCCGGCTTCGACGGTGCCGCAAAGCCGCCTGACGATTGGCCGTGCAGCATCACGAGGACGTCGAGCATGGTCGGGCGGTCCGCCGGGTTCTCCTGCACGCAGAGCAGCCCCAGATGGATGCATTTCATCACCTCGCTCTCCGTCTCCGGGGACTGGCAATCCAAGAACGGGTCCACGGCCTCCAGCGCGGTGCCTCTGACCCAGTGATCCCACACCTAGTAACACAAGACAATATCATTTACGAGTGTGCGTGGTCGGCATCTGCGTTTGTACTGTATAATTCTAAAAAAAAGTACAAGTATACGGTGTTTCTGACCCAGTGACCCAGCGGTGTGTGAAAATTAAAAGAACAATAGGTAGGACTAGGACTACAACTCACGTAGCTCAGCAGAATGATGGATTCTCCTGATGCTGATTCGAACATGTCGGTGTTCTTCCGTCCAGTGACGATCTCCAGGATGAGGACGCCGAGGCTGTAAACGTCAAGCTTCACCGACAGTTGCCCAAGAACTGCATACTCTGGCGCCATGTATCCTCTGCCAAGCATGAAAACAGCTGAGTTTTCAGATCGCGGAACTACTGCTCGACGAAGAAGCTAGGAAGAACACGGCACATAGCAATGTGGGCATGTGGACCGATCGTTCAATTACATACAGCGTTCCGACAACTTGGCTCGTGATGGTGGTAGTCTTGTCGGCGCTGAAGAGCCTTGCCAGCCCGAAATCGGAGATCTTCGGGTTCATGTCGGCGTCCAGCAGGATGTTGCTCGCCTTCAGGTCGCGGTGGACGATTCTGATCTGTGAATCCTCGTGGAGGTATAGCAGGCCTCGTGCTGTTCCATAGAGTATGCGGTACCTTGTCTCCCAGTCCAACAATGGACGCTTCTCAGGGACTGCAAGAAGGCCAGACATTAGTGATATACTCGCATCTTGAGGACTCAAAGATTCTTAGCTGGCATGTCTGAGGTCGAGCACAGGAAGGACAGTGGCAGTGTTCTGTACCAAAAAGGAAGGTGTCTAGGCTTCGATTAAGCATGTACTCGTAGACAAGCAGCTTCTCCTGTCCCTTCAAGCAAACGCCGAGAAGCTTTGCAAGATTGTTGTGCCGAAGCTTGGCGACCAGCAGCAACTCGTTCCTCATCTCTTTCAGGCCTTGCTCTGAAGCCTTGTCCAGCCTCTTCACGGCGATTTGTCGTCCATCAGGCAAGAAACCCTGAAATTTTAGGCACCGTGTTTATGATGTACTGCATATTTCTGAATGTCCCCAGAGAGATGTGTCTCTACACTACTCTCTAGCAATGGTACCTTGTATACCGCGCCAAAGCCTCCATGTCCAAGCTTATTCTCTTCGGCAAAATTTGCAGTTGCCCTTCTCAGTGTTTCCAGGTCAAAGAGGAGCGACCCGGAATCGTCAGCTTCCTCCGCATCTGCATACACGTGCTTATTCTCATCATTCACCATTAAAGTTATGAATTTTCGCCATGTTCCTTTTGCTTTGAGACTCATTTCTACCATCCTTTTCTTTTTATTCTTAGTATTTATGTTTTCTGAAATATCAAAGATATATGCAGAACTTGATCAGGAACAGGGCGCACAACTCACATCGTTTTACTTGTGCTTTTCTCCAGAGGTAGATCATGAACGTGGACAGGAGGAGGACAACTAGGACCCCGAGAACAATGGCCACTACTGTTGCTGCATATCCTGTTCCCCTTGTCCTCTTGCTGCACATACAATACATACAATGCAGATAATTAGAGCGATTAAGGAGATGTTTGGCAGAGTGACTTAGGCGGGGAGCAGGTAAGAATCACTTTTCCGTTTACACTAGGAGGTGGAAGCTTAAAAAATACTACTCTCTACTGAATCACTCTAGAATCAATTCTACCTGCTCCCTACCTTAGCTCCTCCACCGTAATCAAGTAGAATCACTCTATTAGAGAATCAAGGAGCAGAGCAAGAGAATCCCAGGAGTGGAGCTATCTCCCAAAGAAGGCCTAAAGCTCGAGGACTACAGTAGTTGCAACTGTTAACGATAATTTCATAATTTATATTTGTGGACGATTCATAGATACTTGCTACAATTACTACGATGATTTGGGTTTCTGTTTTTCTATCTGAAATTATGCAAAGAGCCTACCATCGTCGTGGGCTGCTGCACCCGGCGGAGCCGGCGTCAACGTAGGTGCAACAAGCTTCACTACCGGGCTGCTGTCATAGAAGAGGTACACCTCGAATCTCAGGTTGCACCACACCGCGTTGAACTGGAGGCCGGTTGAGCCGTTGAACACGGCCGGCATCTCGTCCTTGAGCCTGCCGAGGCATGCCAGGCACGCCTCGGGAGCCAGGTTGGGCGTGCACTGCACCAGCCCGTAGATGTTGTGCACCAAGTTGCTGTCCGTGGTCGTGAACCCTTTGGCGGAGGTCACCACCCCGGCGGCGTATCTCTTCGTCGAGTTCCGCGCCGCCCAGGCGGACAGCGCGGCCACGAGGTCGGCCGCGAGCCCAACGAACCGACCGGGATCGGCGGTGACGTTCACCTGCAGGTTGGTGCCGTACCGCACCAGCTCCGCGGCGTCGCCCGGGCTGGCCAGGAAGTCCGTGTCCGAGTACCGGAGGAGGCAGCGGTCGTAGTAGATGGACACGTCCCTGACGCCCCTGCAGTTGCCGAAGGCGATGTCCGGCGCGAGCGCGAGGCAGGACGCGCACCCGCTGCCGTTGACGTCGCCGCGGCAGAGCGCGAGGCCCCACGTCTGGTCTGGGGCGTGGGCCGAGCGTGGCGGTAGCGAAGCCTACGGTGGAGCTGGACGCGTTGGCGGACAGGGACCCGAGGAGCGCGACGACGTTGGAGCGGTAGGTGGAGTTAAGGGCGTAGGAGCTGCCGTTGTTGCAGAGGTAGTTGAAAGCGTGGCTGCGGCCCGGCCAGTGAACGGAGAAGAGAAGCAGCAGTAGGAGGACGGCGGCCATGTTGAGCGTGCAGGGTGCGGCGGCCATGAGGTTTACAGAGAGCGAAATTCCGACCCAACGTCTATATAGAGAAATAACAAAAAGTAGAGTAGTGAGGACAGACCGGTACACAGGCCAACACCGTGGAAAGAAAATGAAAAGTAGGGTCTTCAATCAGAATGATAATTATTCTCTATTTCCATGACCTGCACTATACGCAACGAAATAAACTTCCAGACTTCCTGCCTGCTACCTATTTCTCACTCACAAGAGCTTCGAAGTTGCTTATACTTGAATTTCTCGCCTTCATTCCATAAGAGAAAAGCTTTCCTACCCTAGATCCTAAGCATAGACATTTCCTCTTTATTTACTATTAGATAGAGTAGAACGACCGTCCCTATGTTGACTAATGCCATGCAAAGAAATCTACTCCTATGAATTCACATCTCTTTTTCATAAACTCCTATGAGAGGACCACTGACGACAAGACAACAGAAAAGTAGCTTACCCAAAGCTAACCCTCAGTTTCAACCAGTACAAAAGCAAAGCTTGTCCCAGCCTCATTAGACTGAAAAGAATTACCCCTGCCTCTGTTGGGTCCGGAACGGCGGCCCCTGCTGGAGTGAAACCTTCCACCATTTTCGCTCATTATCATATCCAACGAATATACATTGGACAGCTTTCTTGTCGAATTTACTTCGGCTCGCTCTTTTGATAGCCAAGAGTCCTGATCTTTCACTCCATCATGCCTTCGTTAAGGGCTGGCTCACAAGATACAGCCAAAGGTGTGTCCTTGCTTGTATTATCAGAAATCACCGATCCACCAACCCTTGCATTTCGTTCTAGTGACAAGGACCTACCTTCAAGCTGAGCGATTGAGAAAAATCTCTGTTATAGCTGCCATTTCTTATTCATATTAGACCACTGACCAAGAGGAAACCATAATAATAATGTGATCACATGTGGAGATGTCTGGGTTTCAGGCATCCGACGTCGCAACTCGCTCGAAACCTTCTCAATTTTTTACCACAGCCTACACATGCGATAACATGACATCTCGCCAAGTTTCGTGATTTTCGGACTTCGTATGGATTTTATATAATTTTAAAACACTTTTCCGGCAAGTCGGTCATCATGTTACGCGAACAAGATGCGCGAAATTTGATGCGAGTTCATGGATAGGGACTCAACATGCACCAATTAACATGAATAACATTTTTCGAAACACTACATTGCAATATTCCTTGCACCTGCAGTTCAAATTTGACATATTCGAAAAAAATCAAAGAATCGAAATAAATTAAGGAAATATACAAAACAAAATCAAAATTGGCCTAAATTTTAAAATTGAGTTCAAAACAATGTATTGTAGCCACCACAAAAAAACTGGGCTAAAAAAACCAAATTTTTTTTTTGCCGAGGCTCTATTGTCGATGGGCCTGGCCCGTGGCCCTCGGCAAAAAGAATTTAAAAAAAAGAAAAATCTTTGCCGAGGGCCCTCGATCTGGGCCCTCGGCAAAGGACCGAAACCGTACTAATCGGGCCGCAGCCCCTAAATTCCCGATCGGAATCTTTGAGAAAAAAATCCCGCTCGACCATCTCCCTCCCCACGCCCGCTCTCGCCGGCCCGCGCGTCCCCACCGCCGCAGCGCACCCCGCTCCTCTCGCCGCCTCCTCCGCGCTCGCCTCTTCGTGCTCGCGCGCCCCGGCCGCCCCGCGCCTCCACCACCGCCGCCGCTAGCACCGCCGCCTCGCGCCGCCGCCGCGCGCCCCGAGGCCGCCCCAGCCGCAGCCCCGCGGCCCCACCGCCCGCGCGTGCACCCCGGTCGCCTCGCGCCTCCACCACCGCCGCCGCGCGCCTGGCCACCCCGCGCTCAGCCGCCCAGCGCGCCCGTAGCGCCCCACCAGCGCGCCCCCACCGCCCCACCACGCCCAGTGGCGGCCGAGGTCGGCGCCCCTGCCTCCGTTCCCCGTCTCCGTCGAGCAAGGGGAGGTCGACCACCCCGGCCGGCCCCTCCGGCGGCTCCCCCCTCGCCGGCCTTCCCGCCCTGACCCCAGCCCCAGGCCGCCCCCGTCGCCGGCTGCTGTTGGAGGGGAGGAGCAGAGGGTGAAGTTGGAGGAGGAAGAGAAGGAGAAGAGGAGAAGGAGGAAGGGGAAGAAAAGGAGAAGAAGAGGAGAAGGAGGAAGGGGAAGAAGAAGAAGAAGAGGAAAAGGAGAGAAGAAAGGAAGAGGGGGAGAGGAGTACTCCAACGCCGCTCGACCTGTCGGAGAGAACGAAGTGACCCCGCACCGCGACGCCCGACTCCACGCAACCCTAGGTAAAACTCTCGTTGTCGGCCTTCGTGCCGTTGTGGTTGTCGGCCTTCGTGCCGTTGTGAATGTCGGCCATCGTGTCGTTTTTTTGCAGGTTTTGGAAACCTCCCCGTGCAGGGGAGGTGCTGCCGAAATTTTGAACAAAAAATAACCTATTGTCTTTTTATGCAGGAGAAGAGTACGTCGGAGGGGACCCGGAGGACCCCGATCGTCTTCGTCGACGTCGCGGTTCTACCTGCACTGCGTCGCCTCGCCACTACGTCGATTCGCCACTGCCCCGCTAGCCTTACTTCACCGACACCCTAGGTATAAATAACCTCTTTTTGCGCATGTCTGTCGTAGCCCACGCGTAACCCAGTTAGGCGTCTCCCGTCCGAAAGAGATACGGTCGTAGGTATGCGGATCTTTGCGGATCTGCGACCATATCTGTTTCGAATTGTCCACGTTTTTTGGACAACCCGTGGATGCGTAGATGGGTTAGTTTCCATGGTCCGCTCCGGTCCGAGAAGGAGTTTCGGCAACACCTCCCTGTTGTTCTCCGGATACACACTCTTCCTTACAGGACGTGTATCGGGAGAACAGCGGGGAGGTGCTGCCGAAATTCTGTCTCGAAGAGGAGCGGAGCATGGAAACTGACCTCATCTACGCATTCGCGGGTGGGATTAGGACCTATCCTCACCTATTAGACAGTAGGAACACCGCGTAGATGCAATTGATGGTCACAATACTCTATGCTATAAATGTTAAAGGATGGAGGACCGTCAGTGGATGTACACGGGCTGGAGAAGCGGGAGTGACAATAACATTCATAATGATTCGTTTTGATATTAAGTAGGTTCAATTTCATCTTCTGATATGTCAAATACTCGATGACTTATAGGTGATTCCCAGGTGGTGCCTATCATATCCCGAGTGCTGGGCTGTGATCGTGGACAAGTGGTTATCACAGGACTTTGTTGACACGCACGAGAGGCAGCGGGAACAGCGTCTGATGAGGCAAGGTCCAACTCACCATCAAGGCAGCCGTAGCCTCCCCGAATACAAACAAGCATACGTAAGTGATTTCTTTCATTTATTTTGACGCTCAATTCTGCTTGATTTCTCACCATCTTCCCATCTTTCTCGCAGGAGGCTGTGCACCCGGGCGAGGAGGTCTCGGAGTTCTCTGCGTGGGCTATGTCCCACATGGGCAGGGCGTCGTCCTCTGTCTCCTTCGACCCGGCTGCCCCGCCCCAGGCGTACTCCGACCCGAACGTGTACACTAAAGTCCAAGAGTACACGTCAACGGTAAGGGAGATCTATGGGGAAGATTACAATATGCGCACTGAGCCCATTGATGCAGAGGCGATCATGAGGCTCGGAGGAGGCAAGAAGCACGGGCGGCTGTGGATTGCAGACGGCGCCATCGACTCCACCACTGTTCCCTCCCTCGACGCTATCCGAGCACGGAGCACGAGCTCCAGCCAGCCCATACGTCCACGGCCTTGTCCAGCACTGCAGCAGGTCCAAGCACTCCAGGTAATTCCTGCTTTATTCGTCGTACGTAGATATTTACACACCTAAATTAGATTTGCATTACTGATACATTGGAGTGAAATATTGTAGGCCGAGCTGCAAGAAACAAGAAGGCAAAGTCAAGAGCAGAACACGGAGCTGACCGCACAGCTGCAGGCCCAGAAGGTCGCGTTCGAGGCCGCGCAGAAGCAGATGGCGGAGATGATGGTGATCATGCAAAGTCTTGGGCAAGCATCGGGTGTACCTGTGCAGTTTTCAGCTCCTCCACCTCCTACTCCTGCAGCTACTCCTGTAAGTATGAAAGTTCACTTTTCGCTTGTGCTTTCGTGCCGTTGTGGATGTCGGCGTTCGTGCCGTTGTGGATGTCGGCGTTCGTGCCGTCGTTTCTTGCAGGTTTTGGAAACCCCCGTGCAGGGGAGGTGCTGCCGAAATTTTCAATTGAGTCTAATCTTTTTGTATTCCTAGATTACTAGATGCAATCTCTAAGTTTTAAAACTGTTTTCCCGGATTACTCACACATGCAAGCTCTGCTCCTTTGTGCAGCTTCCGTCCGCGGGTTCCAATCAACCCGCTAGTGCGTCACCGGGTGATCCTGCTTTTCCTTCACTATCGTCTCATAGGCTAGCTTGATGAGGACTCGTGCTAGGTGATGTGGTTGGACTTTAGCGTGATTTGTGATTTATGGTTGTGACTTGTGCTTGGATTTCATTAACTTGTCGTAATAAACATGTGAATGATGATGAACATGTGACTTGTCGTTGTAATATATTGTGATTTGTGGTTCACAATTATGGTTGTGATATATTGTGAGAAAATGAGTTCTGTGTGATATATATATGTATATATATGAAATGCTTGTGTCGATGGAATGCAAAAAAACAAAAAAAAATTTAAATTTCTGTCTCTTTGCCGAGGGCAATGACCAAGGCCCTCGGCAAAGAAGGGTCCTTTGCCGAGGGCCCTAGCAATAGCCCTCGGCAAAGGTTTTTTTTGGGAAAAATCCTGAAAATTTCTTTGCCGAAGGCCAGGGAGGAGGCCCTCGGTAAAAAAAATTCAAAAAAAAACCATTTCTTTGCCGAAGGTCGGCCCTCGGCAAAGAAGCCGCTAACGGCGTCGGCACGTGACGGCTTCTTTTCTTTGCCGAGGGCCGTCCTGGCCCTCGGCAAAGACTTTGCCGAGTGCCAATAAAGGGCCCTCGGCAAAAACCCCTTCGCCGTCTAAAAATTCCCCGAGAAGTCTTTGCCAAGGGCAGCCCTCGGCAAAGCCTTTGCCAAGGGTTTCTGGTCCTTCAGAGTCCAGTAGTGCGCAGAGTATGCGCTAGGAATTAAATTGTATGGATCCTGGGTCCATTCACTCTACCAATGCAGGCTACCGCAGGACGTGCAAGTTCCGCTGGCACACCTGCTTGCATCCCTATATTCCTATCGTGTCTTCCGTGATTCTATCCATCTATCTTGGCTGGAACTCCGACACGGACATCCCGTTCAAAGACACGTTACGCCGCTCATCAGAGCTCATCGTCTCCCCGTACGCAAAGGCGAAGGCCGGCTTCGACGGTGCCGCAAAGCCGCCTGACGATTGGCCGTGCAGCATGACGAGGACGTCGAGCATGGTCGGGCGGTCCACCGGGTTCTCCTGCACGCAGAGCAGCCCCAGATGGATGCATTTCATCACCTCGCTCTCCGTCTCCGGGGACTGGCAATCCAAGAACGGGTCCACGGCCTCCAGCGCGGTGCCTCTGACCCAGTGATCCCACACCTAGTAACACAAGACAATATCATTTACGAGTGTGCGTGGTCGGCATCTGCGTTTGTACTGTATAATTCTAAAAAAAAGTACAAGTATACGGTGTTTCTGACCCAGTGACCCAGCGGTGTGTGAAAATTAAAAGAACAATAGGTAGGACTAGGACTACAACTCACGTAGCTCAGCAGAATGATGGATTCTCCTGATGCTGATTCGAACATGTCGGTGTTCTTCCGTCCAGTGACGATCTCCAGGATGAGGACGCCGAGGCTGTAAACGTCAAGCTTCACCGACAGTTGCCCAAGAACTGCATACTCTGGCGCCATGTATCCTCTGCCAAGCATGAAAACAGCTGAGTTTTCAGATCGCGGAACTACTGCTCGACGAAGAAGCTAGGAAGAACACGGCACATAGCAATGTGGGCATGTGGACCGATCGTTCAATTACATACAGCGTTCCGACAACTTGGCTCGTGATGGTGGTAGTCTTGTCGGCGCTGAAGAGCCTTGCCAGCCCGAAATCGGAGATCTTCGGGTTCATGTCGGCGTCCAGCAGGATGTTGCTCGCCTTCAGGTCGCGGTGGACGATTCTGATCTGTGAATCCTCGTGGAGGTATAGCAGGCCTCGTGCTGTTCCATAGAGTATGCGGTACCTTGTCTCCCAGTCCAACAATGGACGCTTCTCAGGGACTGCAAGAAGGCCAGACATTAGTGATATACTCGCATCTTGAGGACTCAAAGATTCTTAGCTGGCATGTCTGAGGTCGAGCACAGGAAGGACAGTGGCAGTGTTCTGTACCAAAAAGGAAGGTGTCTAGGCTTCGATTAAGCATGTACTCGTAGACAAGCAGCTTCTCCTGTCCCTTCAAGCAAACGCCGAGAAGCTTTGCAAGATTGTTGTGCCGAAGCTTGGCGACCAGCAGCAACTCGTTCCTCATCTCTTTCAGGCCTTGCTCTGAAGCCTTGTCCAGCCTCTTCACGGCGATTTGTCGTCCATCAGGCAAGAAACCCTGAAATTTTAGGCACCGTGTTTATGATGTACTGCATATTTCTGAATGTCCCCAGAGAGATGTGTCTCTACACTACTCTCTAGCAATGGTACCTTGTATACCGCGCCAAAGCCTCCATGTCCAAGCTTATTCTCTTCGGCAAAATTTGCAGTTGCCCTTCTCAGTGTTTCCAGGTCAAAGAGGAGCGACCCGGAATCGTCAGCTTCCTCCGCATCTGCATACACGTGCTTATTCTCATCATTCACCATTAAAGTTATGAATTTTCGCCATGTTCCTTTTGCTTTGAGACTCATTTCTACCATCCTTTTCTTTTTATTCTTAGTATTTATGTTTTCTGAAATATCAAAGATATATGCAGAACTTGATCAGGAACAGGGCGCACAACTCACATCGTTTTACTTGTGCTTTTCTCCAGAGGTAGATCATGAACGTGGACAGGAGGAGGACAACTAGGACCCCGAGAACAATGGCCACTACTGTTGCTGCATATCCTGTTCCCCTTGTCCTCTTTGCTGCACATACAATACATACAATGCAGATAATTAGAGCGATTAAGGAGATGTTTGGCAGAGTGACTTAGGCGGGGAGCAGGTAAGAATCACTTTTCCGTTTACACTAGGAGGTGGAAGCTTAAAAAATACTACTCTCTACTGAATCACTCTAGAATCAATTCTACCTGCTCCCTACCTTAGCTCCTCCACCGTAATCAAGTAGAATCACTCTATTAGAGAATCAAGGAGCAGAGCAAGAGAATCCCAGGAGTGGAGCTATCTCCCAAAGAAGGCCTAAAGCTCGAGGACTACAGTAGTTGCAACTGTTAACGATAATTTCATAATTTATATTTGTGGACGATTCATAGATACTTGCTACAATTACTACGATGATTTGGGTTTCTGTTTTTCTATCTGAAATTATGCAAAGAGCCTACCATCGTCGTGGGCTGCTGCACCCGGCGGAGCCGGCGTCAACGTAGGTGCAACAAGCTTCACTACCGGGCTGCTGTCATAGAAGAGGTACACCTCGAATCTCAGGTTGCACCACACCGCGTTGAACTGGAGGCCGGTTGAGCCGTTGAACACGGCCGGCATCTCGTCCTTGAGCCTGCCGAGGCATGCCAGGCACGCCTCGGGAGCCAGGTTGGGCGTGCACTGCACCAGCCCGTAGATGTTGTGCACCAAGTTGCTGTCCGTGGTCGTGAACCCTTTGGCGGAGGTCACCACCCCGGCGGCGTATCTCTTCGTCGAGTTCCGCGCCGCCCAGGCGGACAGCGCGGCCACGAGGTCGGCCGCGAGCCCAACGAACCGACCGGGATCGGCGGTGACGTTCACCTGCAGGTTGGTGCCGTACCGCACCAGCTCCGCGGCGTCGCCCGGGCTGGCCAGGAAGTCCGTGTCCGAGTACCGGAGGAGGCAGCGGTCGTAGTAGATGGACACGTCCCTGACGCCCCTGCAGTTGCCGAAGGCGATGTCCGGCGCGAGCGCGAGGCAGGACGCGCACCCGCTGCCGTTGACGTCGCCGCGGCAGAGCGCGAGGCCCCACGTCTGGTCTGGGGCGTGGCCGAGCGTGGCGGTAGCGAAGCCTACGGTGGAGCTGGACGCGTTGGCGGACAGGGACCCGAGGAGCGCGACGACGTTGGAGCGGTAGGTGGAGTTAAGGGCGTAGGAGCTGCCGTTGTTGCAGAGGTAGTTGAAAGCGTGGCTGCGGCCCGGCCAGTGAACGGAGAAGAGAAGCAGCAGTAGGAGGACGGCGGCCATGTTGAGCGTGCAGGGTGCGGCGGCCATGAGGTTTACAGAGAGCGAAATTCCGACCCAACGTCTATATAGAGAAATAACAAAAAGTAGAGTAGTGAGGACAGACCGGTACACAGGCCAACACCGTGGAAAGAAAATGAAAAGTAGGGTCTTCAATCAGAATGATAATTATTCTCTATTTCCATGACCTGCACTATACGCAACGAAATAAACTTCCAGACTTCCTGCCTGCTACCTATTTCTCACTCACAAGAGCTTCGAAGTTGCTTATACTTGAATTTCTCGCCTTCATTCCATAAGAGAAAAGCTTTCCTACCCTAGATCCTAAGCATAGACATTTCCTCTTTATTTACTATTAGATAGAGTAGAACGACCGTCCCTATGTTGACTAATGCCATGCAAAGAAATCTACTCCTATGAATTCACATCTCTTTTTCATAAACTCCTATGAGAGGACCACTGACGACAAGACAACAGAAAAGTAGCTTACCCAAAGCTAACCCTCAGTTTCAACCAGTACAAAAGCAAAGCTTGTCCCAGCCTCATTAGACTGAAAAGAATTACCCCTGCCTCTGTTGGGTCCGGAACGGCGGCCCCTGCTGGAGTGAAACCTTCCACCATTTTCGCTCATTATCATATCCAACGAATATACATTGGACAGCTTTCTTGTCGAATTTACTTCGGCTCGCTCTTTTGATAGCCAAGAGTCCTGATCTTTCACTCCATCATGCCTTCGTTAAGGGCTGGCTCACAAGATACAGCCAAAGGTGTGTCCTTGCTTGTATTATCAGAAATCACCGATCCACCAACCCTTGCATTTCGTTCTAGTGACAAGGACCTACCTTCAAGCTGAGCGATTGAGAAAAATCTCTGTTATAGCTGCCATTTCTTATTCATATTAGACCACTGACCAAGAGGAAACCATAATAATAATGTGATCACATGTGGAGATGTCTGGGTTTCAGGCATCCGACGTCGCAACTCGCTCGAAACCTTCTCAATTTTTTACCACAGCCTACACATGCGATAACATGACATCTCGCCAAGTTTCGTGATTTTCGGACTTCGTATGGATTTTATATAATTTTAAAACACTTTTCCGGCAAGTCGGTCATCATGTTACGCGAACAAGATGCGCGAAATTTGATGCGAGTTCATGGATAGGGACTCAACATGCACCAATTAACATGAATAACATTTTTCGAAACACTACATTGCAATATTCCTTGCACCTGCAGTTCAAATTTGACATATTCGAAAAAAATCAAAGAATCGAAATAAATTAAGGAAATATACAAAACAAAATCAAAATTGGCCTAAATTTTAAAATTGAGTTCAAAACAATGTATTGTAGCACCACAAAAAAACTGGGCTAAAAAAACCAAATTTTTTTTTTGCCGAGGGCTCTTTGTCGAGGGCCTGGCCCGTGGCCCTCGGCAAAGAATTTAAAAAAAATAAAAAATCTTTGCCGAGGGCCCTCGATCTGGGCCCTCGGCAAAGGACCGAAACCTAAATCGGGCCGCAGCCTAAATTCCCGATCGGAATCTTGAGAAAAAAAATCCCGCTCCGAACCATCTCCCTCCCCACGCGCCCGCTCGCGGGCCGGCCCCCGCGAGGTTCCACCCACCGCCGCCGCGGCACCCCGCCGCCGCGCTGCCCGCCGCCGCGCGCACGCCTGCTTGCGCGGCGCCCCGGCCGCCCCGCCGACATCCACCACCGCCGCAGCTAGCCCCGCCGCCGCGCGCCCAGCCGCCGCGCTGCCCGGCAGCCCGAGCCTGGGCAAGCCCCGCGCGCAGCCCCACCGCCGCCGGTGCACCCCGGTCCGCCTCGCGCCCATCCACCAACCGCCGCCGCGCGCCTTGGCCACCCCGCGCTCAGCCGCCCAGCGCGCCCTAGCGCCCCACCAGCGCGCCCCACCGCCCCACCACGCCCAGTGGCGGCCGAGGTCGCGCCCTGCCTCCGTTCCCCGTCTCCGTCGAGCAAGGGGAGGTCGACCACCCCGGCCGGCCCTCCGGCGGCTCCCCCTCGCCGGCCTTCCCGCCCTGACCCCAGCCCCCAGGCCGCCCCCGTCGCCGGCTGCTGTTGGAGGGGAGGAGGCAGAGGGTGAAGTTGGAGGAAGAAGAGAAGGAGAAGAGGAGAAGGAGGAAGGGGAAGAAAAGGAGAAGAAGAGGAGAAGGAGGAAGGGGAAGAGAAGAAGAAGAGGAAAAGGAGAGAAGAAAGGGAAGAGGGGGAGAGGAGTACTCCAACGCCGCTCGACCTCGTCGGAGAAGAAAGTGACCCCCGCACCGCGACGCCCGACTCCACCGCAACCCTAGGTAAAACTCTCGTTGTCGGCCTTCGTGCCGTTGTGGTTGTCGGCCTTCGTGCCGTTGTGAATGTCGGCCATCGTGTCGTTTTTTTGCAGGTTTTGGAAACCTCCCCGTGCAGGGGAGGTGCTGCCGAAATTTTGAACAAAAAATAACCTATTGTCTTTTTATGCAGGAGAAGAGTACGTCGGAGGGGACCCGGAGGACCCCGATCGTCTTCGTCGACGTCGCGGTTCTACCTGCACTGCGTCGCCTCGCCACTACGTCGATTCGCCACTGCCCCGCTAGCCTTACTTCACCGACACCCTAGGTATAAATAACCTCTTTTTGCGCATGTCTGTCGTAGCCCACGCGTAACCCAGTTAGGCGTCTCCCGTCCGAAAGAGATACGGTCGTAGGTATGCGGATCTTTGCGGATCTGCGACCATATCTGTTTCGAATTGTCCACGTTTTTTGGACAACCCGTGGATGCGTAGATGGGTTAGTTTCCATGGTCCGCTCCGGTCCGAGAAGGAGTTTCGGCAACACCTCCCTGTTGTTCTCCGGATACACACTCTTCCTTACAGGACGTGTATCGGGAGAACAGCGGGGAGGTGCTGCCGAAATTCTGTCTCGAAGAGGAGCGGAGCATGGAAACTGACCTCATCTACGCATTCGCGGGTGGGATTAGGACCTATCCTCACCTATTAGACAGTAGGAACACCGCGTAGATGCAATTGATGGTCACAATACTCTATGCTATAAATGTTAAAGGATGGAGGACCGTCAGTGGATGTACACGGGCTGGAGAAGCGGGAGTGACAATAACATTCATAATGATTCGTTTTGATATTAAGTAGGTTCAATTTCATCTTCTGATATGTCAAATACTCGATGACTTATAGGTGATTCCCAGGTGGTGCCTATCATATCCCGAGTGCTGGGCTGTGATCGTGGACAAGTGGTTATCACAGGACTTTGTTGACACGCACGAGAGGCAGCGGGAACAGCGTCTGATGAGGCAAGGTCCAACTCACCATCAAGGCAGCCGTAGCCTCCCCGAATACAAACAAGCATACGTAAGTGATTTCTTTCATTTATTTTGACGCTCAATTCTGCTTGATTTCTCACCATCTTCCCATCTTTCTCGCAGGAGGCTGTGCACCCGGGCGAGGAGGTCTCGGAGTTCTCTGCGTGGGCTATGTCCCACATGGGCAGGGCGTCGTCCTCTGTCTCCTTCGACCCGGCTGCCCCGCCCCAGGCGTACTCCGACCCGAACGTGTACACTAAAGTCCAAGAGTACACGTCAACGGTAAGGGAGATCTATGGGGAAGATTACAATATGCGCACTGAGCCCATTGATGCAGAGGCGATCATGAGGCTCGGAGGAGGCAAGAAGCACGGGCGGCTGTGGATTGCAGACGGCGCCATCGACTCCACCACTGTTCCCTCCCTCGACGCTATCCGAGCACGGAGCACGAGCTCCAGCCAGCCCATACGTCCACGGCCTTGTCCAGCACTGCAGCAGGTCCAAGCACTCCAGGTAATTCCTGCTTTATTCGTCGTACGTAGATATTTACACACCTAAATTAGATTTGCATTACTGATACATTGGAGTGAAATATTGTAGGCCGAGCTGCAAGAAACAAGAAGGCAAAGTCAAGAGCAGAACACGGAGCTGACCGCACAGCTGCAGGCCCAGAAGGTCGCGTTCGAGGCCGCGCAGAAGCAGATGGCGGAGATGATGGTGATCATGCAAAGTCTTGGGCAAGCATCGGGTGTACCTGTGCAGTTTTCAGCTCCTCCACCTCCTACTCCTGCAGCTACTCCTGTAAGTATGAAAGTTCACTTTTCGCTTGTGCTTTCGTGCCGTTGTGGATGTCGGCGTTCGTGCCGTTGTGGATGTCGGCGTTCGTGCCGTCGTTTCTTGCAGGTTTTGGAAACCCCCCGTGCAGGGGAGGTGCTGCCGAAATTTTCAATTGAGTCTAATCTTTTTGTATTCCTAGATTACTAGATGCAATCTCTAAGTTTTAAAACTGTTTTCCCGGATTACTCACACATGCAAGCTCTGCTCCTTTGTGCAGCTTCCGTCCGCGGGTTCCAATCAACCCGCTAGTGCGTCACCGGGTGATCCTGCTTTTCCTTCACTATCGTCTCATAGGCTAGCTTGATGAGGACTCGTGCTAGGTGATGTGGTTGGACTTTAGCGTGATTTGTGATTTATGGTTGTGACTTGTGCTTGGATTTCATTAACTTGTCGTAATAAACATGTGAATGATGATGAACATGTGACTTGTCGTTGTAATATATTGTGATTTGTGGTTCACAATTATGGTTGTGATATATTGTGAGAAAATGAGTTCTGTGTGATATATATATGTATATATATGAAATGCTTGTGTCGATGGAATGCAAAAAACAAAAAAAAAATTTAAATTTCTGTCTCTTTGCCGAGGGCAATGACCAAGGCCCTCGGCAAAGAAGGGTCCTTTGCCGAGGGCCCTAGCAATAGCCCTCGGCAAAGGTTTTTTTTGGGAAAAATCCTGAAAATTTCTTTGCCGAAGGCCAGGGAGGAGGCCCTCGGTAAAAAAAATTCAAAAAAAAAACCATTTCTTTGCCGAAGGTCGGCCCTCGGCAAAGAAGCCGCTAACGGCGTCGGCACGTGACGGCTTCTTTTCTTTGCCGAGGGCCGTCCTGGCCCTCGGCAAAGACTTTGCCGAGTGCCAATAAAGGGCCCTCGGCAAAAACCCCTTCGCCGTCTAAAAATTCCCCGAGAAGTCTTTGCCAAGGGCAGCCCTCGGCAAAGCCTTTGCCAAGGGTTTCTGGTCCTTCAGAGTCCAGTAGTGCGCAGAGTATGCGCTAGGAATTAAATTGTATGGATCCTGGGTCCATTCACTCTACCAATGCAGGCTACCGCAGGACGTGCAAGTTCCGCTGGCACACCTGCTTGCATCCCTATATTCCTATCGTGTCTTCCGTGATTCTATCCATCTATCTTGGCTGGAACTCCGACACGGACATCCCGTTCAAAGACACGTTACGCCGCTCATCAGAGCTCATCGTCTCCCCGTACGCAAAGGCGAAGGCCGGCTTCGACGGTGCCGCAAAGCCGCCTGACGATTGGCCGTGCAGCATGACGAGGACGTCGAGCATGGTCGGGCGGTCCACCGGGTTCTCCTGCACGCAGAGCAGCCCCAGATGGATGCATTTCATCACCTCGCTCTCCGTCTCCGGGGACTGGCAATCCAAGAACGGGTCCACGGCCTCCAGCGCGGTGCCTCTGACCCAGTGATCCCACACCTAGTAACACAAGACAATATCATTTACGAGTGTGCGTGGTCGGCATCTGCGTTTGTACTGTATAATTCTAAAAAAAAGTACAAGTATACGGTGTTTCTGACCCAGTGACCCAGCGGTGTGTGAAAATTAAAAGAACAATAGGTAGGACTAGGACTACAACTCACGTAGCTCAGCAGAATGATGGATTCTCCTGATGCTGATTCGAACATGTCGGTGTTCTTCCGTCCAGTGACGATCTCCAGGATGAGGACGCCGAGGCTGTAAACGTCAAGCTTCACCGACAGTTGCCCAAGAACTGCATACTCTGGCGCCATGTATCCTCTGCCAAGCATGAAAACAGCTGAGTTTTCAGATCGCGGAACTACTGCTCGACGAAGAAGCTAGGAAGAACACGGCACATAGCAATGTGGGCATGTGGACCGATCGTTCAATTACATACAGCGTTCCGACAACTTGGCTCGTGATGGTGGTAGTCTTGTCGGCGCTGAAGAGCCTTGCCAGCCCGAAATCGGAGATCTTCGGGTTCATGTCGGCGTCCAGCAGGATGTTGCTCGCCTTCAGGTCGCGGTGGACGATTCTGATCTGTGAATCCTCGTGGAGGTATAGCAGGCCTCGTGCTGTTCCATAGAGTATGCGGTACCTTGTCTCCCAGTCCAACAATGGACGCTTCTCAGGGACTGCAAGAAGGCCAGACATTAGTGATATACTCGCATCTTGAGGACTCAAAGATTCTTAGCTGGCATGTCTGAGGTCGAGCACAGGAAGGACAGTGGCAGTGTTCTGTACCAAAAAGGAAGGTGTCTAGGCTTCGATTAAGCATGTACTCGTAGACAAGCAGCTTCTCCTGTCCCTTCAAGCAAACGCCGAGAAGCTTTGCAAGATTGTTGTGCCGAAGCTTGGCGACCAGCAGCAACTCGTTCCTCATCTCTTTCAGGCCTTGCTCTGAAGCCTTGTCCAGCCTCTTCACGGCGATTTGTCGTCCATCAGGCAAGAAACCCTGAAATTTTAGGCACCGTGTTTATGATGTACTGCATATTTCTGAATGTCCCCAGAGAGATGTGTCTCTACACTACTCTCTAGCAATGGTACCTTGTATACCGCGCCAAAGCCTCCATGTCCAAGCTTATTCTCTTCGGCAAAATTTGCAGTTGCCCTTCTCAGTGTTTCCAGGTCAAAGAGGAGCGACCCGGAATCGTCAGCTTCCTCCGCATCTGCATACACGTGCTTATTCTCATCATTCACCATTAAAGTTATGAATTTTCGCCATGTTCCTTTTGCTTTGAGACTCATTTCTACCATCCTTTTCTTTTTATTCTTAGTATTTATGTTTTCTGAAATATCAAAGATATATGCAGAACTTGATCAGGAACAGGGCGCACAACTCACATCGTTTTACTTGTGCTTTTCTCCAGAGGTAGATCATGAACGTGGACAGGAGGAGGACAACTAGGACCCCGAGAACAATGGCCACTACTGTTGCTGCATATCCTGTTCCCCTTGTCCTCTTTGCTGCACATACAATACATACAATGCAGATAATTAGAGCGATTAAGGAGATGTTTGGCAGAGTGACTTAGGCGGGGAGCAGGTAAGAATCACTTTTCCGTTTACACTAGGAGGTGGAAGCTTAAAAAATACTACTCTCTACTGAATCACTCTAGAATCAATTCTACCTGCTCCCTACCTTAGCTCCTCCACCGTAATCAAGTAGAATCACTCTATTAGAGAATCAAGGAGCAGAGCAAGAGAATCCCAGGAGTGGAGCTATCTCCCAAAGAAGGCCTAAAGCTCGAGGACTACAGTAGTTGCAACTGTTAACGATAATTTCATAATTTATATTTGTGGACGATTCATAGATACTTGCTACAATTACTACGATGATTTGGGTTTCTGTTTTTCTATCTGAAATTATGCAAAGAGCCTACCATCGTCGTGGGCTGCTGCACCCGGCGGAGCCGGCGTCAACGTAGGTGCAACAAGCTTCACTACCGGGCTGCTGTCATAGAAGAGGTACACCTCGAATCTCAGGTTGCACCACACCGCGTTGAACTGGAGGCCGGTTGAGCCGTTGAACACGGCCGGCATCTCGTCCTTGAGCCTGCCGAGGCATGCCAGGCACGCCTCGGGAGCCAGGTTGGGCGTGCACTGCACCAGCCCGTAGATGTTGTGCACCAAGTTGCTGTCCGTGGTCGTGAACCCTTTGGCGGAGGTCACCACCCCGGCGGCGTATCTCTTCGTCGAGTTCCGCGCCGCCCAGGCGGACAGCGCGGCCACGAGGTCGGCCGCGAGCCCCACGAACCGACCGGGGTCGGCGGTGACGTTCACCTGCAGGTTGGTGCCGTACCGCACCAGCTCCGCGGCGTCGCCTGGGCTGGCCAGGAAGTCCGTGTCCGAGTACCGGAGGAGGCAGCGGTCGTAGTAGATGGACACGTCCCTGACGCCCCTGCAGTTGCCGAAGGCGATGTCCGGCGCGAGCGCGAGGCAGGACGCGCACCCGCTGCCGTTGACGTCGCCGCGGCAGAGCGCGAGGCCCCACGTCTGGTCTGGGGCGTGGCCGAGCGTGGCGGTGGCGAAGCCTACGGCGGAGCTGGACGCGTTGGCGGACAGGGACCCGAGGAGCGCGACGACGTTGGAGCGGTAGGTGGAGTTAAGGGCGTAGGAGCTGCCGTTGTTGCAGAGGTAGTTGAAAGCGTGGCTGCTGCCCGGCCAGTGAACGGAGAAGAGAAGCAGCAGTAGGAGGACGGCGGCCATGTTGAGCGTGCAGGGTGCGGCGGCCATGAGGTTTACAGAGAGCGAAATTCCGACCCAACGTCTATAAAGAGAAATAACAAAAAGTAGAGTAACGAGGACAGACCGGTACACAGGCCAACATCGTGCAAAGAAAATGAAAAGTAGGGTCTTCAATCAGAATGATAATTATTCTCTATTTCCATGACCTGCACTATACGCAACGAAATAAACTTCCAGGCTTCCTACCTGCTACCTATTTCTCACTCACAAGAGCTTCGACCTTGCTTATACTAGAATTTCTCTTGCCTTCATTCCCATAAGAGAAAAGCTTTCCTACCCTAGATCCTAAGTATAGACATTTCCTCTTTATTTACTATTAGATAGAGTAGAACGACCGTACCAAGCACCATCCCTATGTTGACTAATGCCATGCAAAAAAATCTACTCCTATGAATTCACATCTCTTTTCCATAAACTCCTATGAGAGGACCACTGACGACAAGACAACAGAAAAGTAGCTTACCCAACGAATATACATAGGAGTGAAACCTTCCACCGTTTTCGCTCATTATCATATCCAACGAATATACATCGGATAGCTTTCTTGTCGAATTTACTTCGGCTCGCTCTTTTGATAGCCAAGAGTCCCGATCTTTCACTCCATCATGCCTTCGGTAAGGGCTGGCTCACAAGATACAGCCAGAGGTGTGTCCTTGCTTGTATTATCAGAAATCACCGATCCACCAACCCTTGAATTTCGTTCTAGTGACAAGGACCTACCTTCAAGCTGAGCGATTGAGAAAAATCTCTGTTATAGCTGCCATTTCTTATTCATATTGGACCACTGACCAAGGGGAAACCATAATAATAATGAGAGATAAGATGCAGCTCACTTGGAAAAAACCCTGTTCTTATTCCTTTACTTGTGTTCAGCTTTGTCATTGGTATGACAATCCGTTCTGTCAGACCCATCATAGGTTGTGTAAGGTATTATTGCCGTCACTTCAACAACTGAAAAGGTTTTTTCTAAAGTCGCCACTAGGACACTTGTTAGGAAGGCCTGGGAATGACCCTCTTGCCCTCCAATCTGAAAAAGCAGGAATGCAGAAAAATCATCACATTAACTACGCCATTCTTGAGCGCCCATCAGTATCCTCCTATGTAACACCCCAGGTGTTTGTCACCAGTTAAGCAATGGGTTTGAGCTCAAACATGACATGTCGAGTGGTATTGTAGGTGTCAAGATCAAATCTACATGATGGCGCTCCAACTTAAACTTGGGCCACGCACATTTGCTTACATATGGACCCTTGTTAAGATTATGCAAGAGTAATGTTAAACATGCTTATTCCATGTACATTACATCCACATGCATCCATCTAGACCCGTGGAAAAGTTTCATGAAGTTTGGAATCAAAAAGTCACATAAAATGATAAGTCATATCTTTGCATGAATTGCTTTATCAAGTGGATGGAAACCTATGAAGTCAACCAAACCTTGGTACCTTGCTCAAACAACTCTACTTGCACTCATGAACAAAAGTTATGAAGGGTTCATGTTGAGCAGGTGGCCAGAAAATGCTCCAATGGATCAAAAAGGATAATTTAAGCTTCATCGTGATCCTATTTTGGTCAAAGTAGAACAGTAGGTTCTATACCAGTTTTGAGGTTGCACCTTAAATAAAAGTTGAAGATTGAGTAGAGTAGAACAAACTTTGTTTTTGGAACAAGAGCCAGATCAACTTGGAACTAAGTCAAACAGAGGCTCGAAAATTGAATCAGCGGCTGTTTTCAGACTTAGAATTTTTGTAAGTCTGGAATTCATCGTCGTCGCCATTGGCATTCCGCGTTCTCCGAAATTCGTTAAGCAACTTGAGTTGGTCCAAAAATAAAAGTTGAAGGTTATATATTGGAGAAGAGCATACAAAAAGTTACACTAAGTTTGACTCCGTTTTGGTCCTCAATTTTGCGTTTACTTAACCGCTATCAAGGCACTGACACTGTCATTTTGGGGCTTAATTAGCCACTAACCTGCAGCCCCAATGGCCAATTACCCTTAACGAATGTTGGAGAGGACTTAGGGTCCGTTTGGTTGGGCTTTTGGCTTTGGCTTTTGGCCCCAAAAGCCAAAAGCCCAACCAAAGGGGTTGCTTTTTCGGACGGCTTTTTCAGAAGCAGCTGCTTTTCCGTAGTACAGTTTTGAAAGCTGGTTTGACCCTGCTTTTGGCTTTTGGCTTTCTGCTTTTCGAAATTGGTGAAATAAAAAGCTCTTCCATAGTTGTTTCAAGAGAGATAAAGATAGAAGGTATATTTTATACTTGTTTAACCAAACAGCTTTCAGCTTTTCTACAGCTCACAGCCCACAACAGCTTTCCCACAGCTCACAGCTCACAGCAGCTTTTTCCCACAGCCACAGCCCAACCAAACACACCCTTAGAGATCAGCCACTTTGCTTAAGGCGCCTAGAACCGAATATGCCCCGAAGATGCCCAAAACTTGGTTCTAATGTGGCCACGTCGTCGCCTGCCAGGTGCTCTGGGAAATTCCCCAAAGGGGGAGCGTGTGGCAGCCATGTAGAGCTTGCGCCCCACCATGGCCGCGCGCCGCTGCCGCGTGGCTCTCTGGTGCGCCCGCCGCTCGCCACCTCGCGACCGTGCTCGTGAAAACGGAGACCTGGCGCCCTCAGCTCTCTCTCTGGCTCACTCGCTCGGCCTCTCTCTCGCCCTTCGCTCCCTCTCGCTGTCTCGCCAACCATGGCAGACGAGCGAAGCTCCACTGCCGCGGCTGTCTTCCCCCTCTCAGCCCCCTCGCTCCTCACGAGCAACGCCATCAGATTCGTCTCCCTCTCCTGCACGCCGTGCTCGTGCTCGCCGTCCAAAACCACGCTGGGAGCACCGCAGTCGCCAGCCACCGTCGCCTCCGACCGCCGGTGCACATGGCCGGTCCACCTCGGGCCGCCTCTCGACCATCCGAGACCACCAGCGGGCGCGCGCGGGACCCCTGGTTCTTCCCCGCCACTCCACCGCCGCCGCCGGCCCTTCTCCGGCCGCCACCGGCCGATTCCCCGGCCTCCTCTGTTCTCAAGTGCGACCAGGGGCCTCGGGCTCAAATTTGACAAAATGGAAGGGTCTAACTGCGAAGTCAGTGACTCAGATGAATAGTGCCGATAAGGACCTATTTGTAGTAATTTGCTGAATCTTTGGAAATTCATAGTAATTCATAGGAAATTCGTAAAATAGCAAATGAGGACTTTTTGGAATCCTTGTGAAATTATCTGTGCACTAGATCTATAATATTACATGTTTTAGTTTAAAGGTTTAGCTGTAAAAATAGATTTAGGCAGTTAGGTTCTTAATGCTAGTCATGTCTTGTCTTTTTTATAACTGCAGTTATTTTACTCCAATGAATGTGAAATTTTTATGGAGTGTTACTGATGTGATTAGTGATGTCTGGTAAAAATTTCAGTATTTTAGGCTTGATAGTTTAAGATCTATAAAAATAACAAATTACCTGTATTGCCTTACCCCTATTCTGAATAGGTCTGCAAGATTAAATTAATTGGCTTAGTTAGGTTATGAATCATGACTTGATGATAATACATGAGTTGTAGTACTTTTATTAAGATTTTCAAAAAGCTAAATATCATGATTTTTGGTTAAGTAGATCTTGAGTTATACTTGCTTAAATCACTGTGGCTGTTTCTGCCCAAAACCAGAGAGGGTTTCCTTGTTCTTATTGTGGGGCCTTCATAATAGTATAATTAGCTTTAGGTGCTTGTAACAAAGTTGTTTATAATTTGTTAAGCTTTCTAAAAAGTCCAGAACCACATTTATTGGACATATATAACTCCATTTATAGCTGTTTAAAGTGGCATGTCAGTTTCTATCTATACTTTGGACAGAGATGCAATTATTGGATTAATTGACCCTTCTAACTGTAGAATCATCTTAATATGAGAATAATAAAGTTGTAGGTAACTTCCTAGGCTTTTCAAAAAGTTATGGTTCATGTTTGTTGGAGGTCTAGAACTCTAGTTGTGCTTCTCTTAAGTTCTTATCAGTTTTCTGTACCACTACTGTTGGGTTGCAATTGCAGTATTGCTTGTGCAATTATATTCGTGGTGTAAATGATGTTTGCTATGGTTGTAGTGAATACAAAAGTTGTAGAAAATTTCATGATCTTGCTTGTATTCAAATTGTAAGGTCATAGGCCAGATAGTGTAGGAGTTACATGACTTTTAAGTCTTCTATCAGGTTTTGATTGTATTCTGAGCAGATCTGAAAGATGCTAGTGTTTGATCTAGTTAGGATTTGAATGAGATTTTGGTGATAATAACAAAGTTGTAGATAATTCATATATATAGCTTCTGTTAATATTTGGTGGTATTTGGTTTTGTGGTTTGTGAGTTATGCCTGTTTAAAGTTGGGTAACAGAATTGATTGCTCTCTGTCAATTGTGGACCAGTTTCTGTAAATGGGTATATTTGACTTAGTTAACTTGAGAATCATGCTAAGATGATTAAAAATGAATTGTAGACAATTTCATAAGCTTTCCAAAATGTCTTCTTGTAAGTCATTTGGATTTGTGTAACTCCAGTTATAGCTAAATCTTGTAGCTACTGTTTGCATGTCCAGAAATTGACAGATTCCAATTATAGTTGTTTGCTTGTATATTGCTAAGTGTGGCTCATACCTTTGATGATGGTTGAGTTAGAGTACCTGAGATCTTGGGAAATTTGTGTCATGCTTGGTGTTGTCATCTTCTTTGCTATCGTGGGATGATAAACTGTGCGATATTTAAAGTAGGCAATGCGAAGTGCTTGTGCATGTTAATGTAACCTTGTGCTTGTCTTACTTACTGCATGCGATGCATCGTCTATTGCACTTCCATGTATTCATACACTTGCATCTTGCATCTCATCTAGGTGCGCTAGATGAACCACGTGAAGGATAAGATGTTGGAGCCAAACCCGAAGACATCGTTTGATGGATCTATCCCGAAGATGGAAGGACTAAGCAAGTGCTAGGACCTGAGATGTCACCAGGACGGTGCAAGCTAACTATACTAACTTGTGTCGGATCCCAGGCAAGCCCTGGAGCATATTAAGCCTCCTAATTTCTGAAATGCAGTTAAAGTATTATTGTTACATATATATATTGTTGCATTAAGTTTAGGTGTTGGATGCAAACACTTGCTGCATTGGTTATCCAATCCTTGTCCAGATATTGATACCCTGAATCCTATGTAGCTCAGGCTCGGGTAGTGCTTAGCCCTGCTTAAACGCGGTAGAAGTCAGGTGATTGCCTGTCACCTGCGAGATATAGGAATATACATATGGCACGGTTGGCTATATTTGCTATCATGGAAAAGCACCCGTCTTAATTTGAAATGAAGACCGGGCGGAGGCTTGCCGGTTTGTAGTGACTCCGTCTGTGTCGCTTAAGGACTGAATCTTGGAGCCTTTCCTGTTCATGTTGAACGCATGCCTCTCTCTTAGTTGGCCGGGTCTGGAGACCGACCACGAAGCTGAGTAGCTCACCTCAGGCCGGGAGTCGATAAGTATAAAGTGCGCCTCGGAAGGGAGCCTTAGGCTTGAGTCTAAGGGCAGGTGATTTAAAAGTCCTGATTGTCCTGGCAGAAGGGTAATCCCTGAGAGTGCTGGCGCTGATCAAACACACGAATTTAGTTCCTAAGTTGTCCCAAAGGTGACCCATGGCTACCCTTGCAAAGTATGCCAGGGTGAGAGTTAGGAATACCCCCTCAGCTGAGTTGTAATTCGATTCGAATCGCCGTCTCTCCCGGTTAGTGAGAACTTGACAGGCTTATCTCCAAAGTAGATACACTAAATAACATAATGGTTCAGAAATGATGATATGATGATGACAGCCTTATTATACCTGCTATGGTTAATATTGTTTGCTCCTAATAAGTGAGTGCTCTAGTACTGGTGCAAATCTAGTGGATAGGTAAATGATGATAAACTTGATGCGAAGTTTAAATTGGTTACTGTATTCATAAGCTCTTTTATGCAACTGTGTCCAGCTAGCCCACATCATAAGCCTTGCATGACCCTTGGTGTCTTTTATTTCTGGTTTTGACGGGTAAGTCTAGCTGAGTACCTTCTCGTACTCAGGGTTTATCCCACCATGTTGCAGGTGAAGTTCTCGGCCTGTGAAGATGGTGGCTAACCGCCGGTGGCTCGGTGATTCTATAGTTATTCTCATCTATATGCTTTTGTCGGATGATGTCACTTATGCTAGCAATGTATTTGGAACATATATTAATGTAATCCTTTGAAAGCTATATTGTTTTCACTAATCGGTTTTGAAACCCAAACTTGTACTATTATTTGTGAATCCAATTATAATATTATTTTCTGCTGCAACCCTACGTATGTGATGTGTATTTGCTTAATCACGCGATCTTGGTTGTGATGTTGATTTACCGAGGTCTTTCGGGACACTCGGCGGACTACCGGGTTTATATGAGTGAAGGTATGTGTGTGTCAACGTGTTAGCGGGGACAGCCATACTTGATCTTGTATAAATTGGGCGGTTCTGTTACAGCTGGCATCAGAGCAAGATTAAGCATAATACTGTCATGTACATTGTTTTAAAAACAAAGTTTTGGTTTTAAAAAGCCTATTTTAACTAAAACTTTAGCTACAGGCAAAGTTATCAAAAACTAATTTGCAAAACTATGCTAGCGACATCCTCCTTTATGCCCAGTTAAGGACTATTAGGTGGCTATCTAAGTACTAACATGGGGGTTTTTACTTTCATCGTCCATACGTCGTGCTATTGTATGGATGCCATTCGCTTGAATGGTAATGTATGGATCAATTGTCTCTACGCCCAGGTAAGTGTGAGTTGTGAGAGCATGACCATCCCACTGTCAGTCTAGGGGAGAGTTAGCTTTGGTTACTGGAATATTTACATGTTACACACATGTATATATGAAGGTACTTAATTGCGGGTATATTTATCGGGTAGCTATGGATACCGAAGTATATACATCGGGGGATGTATATATGGAGAGTATCTTAGTTTACTGCTTTCATTGTGTGCTTATTTATCTCTTGTGGGGATGGGCTGCAATAAATTTGCCTGCAGGTACGCTAACCACGAATGCGTAGATTGAATATAGCTGATGACTAGCTATATATTGAGAGAGTACGTGTTATGCCACCGACATAGAACGTGATTGCCACCTTAGGCTGGCAATTTCGTGAGGATGAATAGGACGAGCATGCATCATGATTGTGCTTGTGCATAAATATGCTTCCCTCACCTTGTTCTAATGCTAAGTAACTTGTGATCATTGTGATGTCACTATTTTCTCTGTGTGAAGCTAGCCAAAATGCCTTGTCCCATGCTGCTTGAATAGCTATGCTTGAAGTTAGTGTGTGATTAGCTTTGCCTCATATGTTGGCTTCCAAAGGAAATAGATGACGAGTTAATAGTTAACAAAAACTTCACCCCTTTGAAAACTAAATTTCTAAATGTAAGTAAAACTTGTTTTGTAGAGATATCCACCTACTCAGTAAAAAGGGAAATAAAAGATAACAGTACCTTACCACCATGTTCGCATGTTTGTGTGTAGTGGTGTTGTTGTAGGTGACTACTTGTTAGGTGTGAGCTTTGTGCTTAGTAATAGTCGCTTAAGCTAATCGGATTGAGTGTTTCGAAATGCTCGCTTAAGACCATGATGTAGGCATGGATGCTCGTCATCTAGGTAGTGCCGTAGTTGTCACCCTTTTTTTTTCCTCGGTAAGCATATGAGTGTGGAAGAGCGCTATCCTGGAGCAGCGTCCAAGTTTTGGTAATCTCAGGGTTGTCGTCTACAATTAAGTTCTCTCTTAGGAACCTGAGCCTGTACATGTGGTTGCTAGCCTTGAACGTTGTGCTACGAAGACCTTTATCCATGCCTTTGCTTGACCTTAGGCCCAAGCTTAATTCCCTTGAATGCTTGCATGTTTTGTGGTTGTCCCACTCCTGTGTGGGAGGACCCTGCTCAAAAATCCTTATTGGACCTTATTACTCTTTCTCCTACTGATGAGCTAGTGCGACGCTAATCGTTATCTGCCCTGGCTTTGGAACCTTTTCCACGCAGATCATGTCATTGCTTTATCAACTGAATCCCTAGTTAGTGCATTGGCTCTGACCCTCGAATCTCGTTTATTTTGCCTCCAACCCATTCAAGTCCCTAGATGTTTATCAGTCTTGATCTCATGTTGCTGCTCGACAAGACCAAATCTCATGTTAATCTTTATCTGGTAATCACTTTGGTGGACACGAGGCATTTATGGAAATTAAGCAAGAGTCTCCTGCTTAGTTGCCTTCGGCAATTAGGCTATGTTCTTTTGCGCTGTGTTTTGATCCTCTGATCGCCTCCTTGTTGATTCCTAACCTTGTGACTATCCTTGTTTGCTATCCCTCTTTTGCACAATGCTTGTTCTTACAATCTAATTGGTTCCACTGGAAATTTCACTTGGGTTGTATGATCAGTAATGGTGCCACGATTAGCGATCTACGGTGCCGCGACAGAACCTAGGGACTCCTTGTGGGCGGCCGACGCATGGTTGTGCTGCTGGGTGCGTGCTGGTATCGAGGTTTCTAGTCATGATCCATTGCCGAACTGTACCGATGTGTTATTTTCACGTGAGCTCTTCCTTGGTTATCTCTCTATATCTTATCGAAGATCCATATATCAGACCGAAAGTAGTAGAGCTTCCTTTTGAAGTCACAAAAAGGATATCCTTTGAAGAACTAGTCACTGACATAAACATTAACAGACTACAAGAGGTGGTAGACATGTGACTCCACTTGGTTGTCCCAGTATTGACGTCTGTCACCTAGTGAACAACTTATGTCATCCATGTTGGATCAGAATGGTACCCAACACTTAATGTTGGACAAGTTATCAATCTAATGATAATGTATGGTGATATCATGTGGTGTAACAAGTCACCGGGTGCTCATGAACCTCCCATTCAAGTTCTTGATCTGTAGGTGCATGATGGTCATACAGTTGAAATCAATCATCTCTAGTGTGACTCCTTATCTGCAGACTTCGTTGGCGACCGTCTGTTTAGGCCTCGATTGCAATTATTGTTGTGGTCAAGAGTAAGAATTTGGAATTTTGAGTGTTGAGAGACAATTTATTAGTTACCCATAGTAAGGTTAATCTCCAGCTAGGTAGCGACTTATTGGTAGCTACGAAGGCTATGTCTCACAGGACGATGTTAAGCAAAGAAACAACAAGGACGTTTAGCAATGCAACTACTGCTTTGTTTTCCAAAACCTGTGCTATCACGTCAATTCCATCTTGGACAACCACGTAGATAGTACAAGACGTTGTATCGGCTACGTAAGGAGCTAGCTAAAGCATGTGCCTAGTTTTGATCAGCATCATTATGCCCCTAGGTACCACAAACGGGTTTGTTCAAGGCTCTATTGGACGTAGTGCCAGAGAATATTCAAAAACGGTTCCTTGTCTTTATAGGGATGCTCTCCATGTGGAGTAATGCTTGGTGCCCTGTGAAAATAGCCCACAAGTCCAATGCTTGTGCATAGTCAAATTGGTGCCTAAATCAAACGATTTAAGTTGTTTCCTGAGAATCATATATGGAAAACCTTAGTCTACATCCTCAGAGAAAAGAGCTGCTGCTGCTATGAGAAAGGTTAGAGAGTGCAAAACACACACCTCAATGTGTGAAGCAAAGAAAAGGGAGAACACGAAATCTGTCCAGATTTTGTGGCACTAAACCGGTTATCTTCAAGCCGACGATTAGTAACTCAAACGAAGTTGGATTGACCCCAAACTTGGTGATCTCATTCCTTGCTTAGGACCCTTCAATGTCTTAAGTTGGTTTGAGTATTGGTTGAGTAAAACATCGGATTTGAGAGATATCTTGTCGGCTCGGTTTGCTACCATTTCAGAATAGAGCAGTTTTGGTAGATGAATTGTTTGGATAGTCAAACGGTGTCCGGTTGAGTTGAATTTTGGTGAGTAGTTAGAAGACCCATGGATCTATATTCCTACCAGAATTCATGCACAATGGAGCACTAGTTTGTGAGATATGAATAGAAAACAAAAGGGTATAGAATCTGCAATTTTGCTGTGACTGCGATCATCCTTTCCATTAGATGGTTGTGTTTGTAATTAATGCCAAGAAATTACAACTTGTAGGTGTATTGCTGTTAGACAACCCTCCATACCCCTGAGAAGACTAATTGCACCCCTATGTGCCTTACTTTTGCCCTCTTAGATCAGCAATGCGTGAGCAGTCAAGGTGTTCTAGAAGTCAAATTGTGCCCTTGCAATTCGAAAGTAATTGAAAAGGTGTCAAACCATAGATTTTTGGATTATGGTTTTTGAGATATTGATTGGCCTAAGAATGGAAGCCTCGACGTCAAATATAATTTAAGAAAGCTAGTTTTGCTACGATGCAAGTAAACCCAACTTGCTGTGCAACTGCACCACGAAGGCAAATTGTACTTAACCTACTTGGTAGTGAACTAGTCCCTAGTTTTGTGATTACTTGCAACTTATGTTGCCCTCCAAGCCTCGCTAACATCCTTCTGCATCAATGGTTCTCCAATGCTGACATGCATAAGGTGTCTTCCATGTGTTTTACCCAAGGGGTTGCCTCAGATACAACTCAGATAACTGTTGCTGTTTGGATACGAGAATTCCCTTAAATAATGGTCGTCGAAAACGCTGAGTCAACAGAGTCAGCTATCACATTCACCGCTCACTCAACTGGCTCAGGTAATACAGTATTGTTATCAGAGAAAGAGCACTGCACACATGGAACATTATGTAGCTTTCCATCAGTTAACATATGAGTGAGTGCACCGCTACAACCAGTTTGGATATTGGTTAACTAGCTTCTCATGCCCTCAAAGGATGATTACCCCATCTATGATCACATCCTTTACGAAAAGTTGTGCTCGAGCCACTTTAGTAGAGAACTACTTTTCAAACCTTGGGAATAAATATAGCACCGTTGCAAGGAATATCCGTCAACAGACTACGGTCTAGTGCAAACTCCATAAGGAATGTACTATGTCCACTAGGGAAGTAGATGTTAAAAGTATTTAGTCTACATTTGTATCGCTCTTCGTACATCAAGGACGAAGTACGTAGGACAGTGCTGTCTTGGATTCCTCCCAATGTAACAATGCTTTATGGACGCCAATGAAGGAAATTCTTTAGACAACAACTTACAATGAAGAGCAAGTATCAGAAAGTGTCGTGAGCAACTTAGTCCCTCTAATACTCTAAAGTTAGGTAGCCTAATGCTATCACTGATGTTGGAAACTGGATGACATGTTTCTCTTCCCTTAAAAGTCTTTCGCACCGAATCTCGGGACGCGATTCCTTTAAGGGGGGAGGGCTGTAACACCCCAGGTGTTTGTCACCAGTTAAACAATGGGTTTGAGCTCAAACATGACATGTCGAGTGGTATTGTAGGTGTCAAGATCAAATCTACATGATGGCGCTCCAACTTAAACTTGGGCCACGCACATTTGCTTACATATGGACCCTTGTTAAGATTATGCAAGAGTAATGTTAAACATGCTTATTCCATGTACATTACATCCACATGCATCCATCTAGACCCGTGGAAAAGTTTCATGAAGTTTGGAATCAAAAAGTCACATGAAATGATAAGTCATATCTTTGCATGAATTGCTTTATCAAGTGGATGGAAACCTATGAAGTCAACCAAACCTTGGTACCTTGCTCAAACAACTCTACTTGCACTCATGAACAAAAGTTATGAAGGGTTCATGTTGAGCAGGTGGCCAGAAAATGCTCCAATGGATCAAAAAGGATAATTTAAGCTTCATCGTGATCCTATTTTGGTCAAAGTAGAACAGTAGGTTCTATACCAGTTTTGAGGTTGCACCTTAAATAAAAGTTGAAGATTGAGTAGAGTAGAACAAACTTTGTTTTTGGAACAAGAGCCAGATCAACTTGGAACTAAGTCAAACAGAGGCTCGAAAATTGAATCAGCGGCTGTTTTCAGACTTAGAATTTTTGTAAGTCTGGAATTCATCGTCGTCGCCATTGGCATTCCGCGTTCTCCGAAATTTGTTAAGCAACTTGAGTTGGTCCAAAAATAAAAGTTGAAGGTTATATATTGGAGAAGAGCATACAAAAAGTTACACTAAGTTTGACTCCGTTTTGGTCCTCAATTTTGCGTTTACTTAACCGCTATCAAGGCACTGACACTGTCATTTTGGGGCTTAATTAGCCACTAACCTGCAGCCCCAATGGCCAATTACCCTTAACGAATGTTGGAGAGGACTTAGGGTCCGTTTGGTTGGGCTTTTGGCTTTGGCTTTTGGCCCCAAAAGCCAAAAGCCCAACCAAAGGGGCTGCTTTTCCGGACGGCTTTTTCAGAAGCAGCTGCTTTTCCGTAGTACAGTTTTGAAAGCTGGTTTGACCCTACTTTTGGCTTTTGGCTTTCTGCTTTTCGAAATTGGTGAAATAAAAAGCTCTTCCATAGTTGTTTCAAGAGAGATAAAGATAGAAGGTATATTTTATACTTGTTTAACCAAACAGCTTTCAGCTTTTCTACAGCTCACAGCCCACAACAGCTTTCCCACAGCTCACAGCCCACAGCAGCTTTTTCCCACAGCCACAGCCCAACCAAACACACCCTTAGAGATCAGCCACTTTGCTTAAGGCGCCTAGAACCGAATATGCCCCGAAGATGCCCAAAACTTGGTTCTAATGTGGCCACGTCGTCGCCTGCCAGGTGCTCTGGGAAATTCCCCAAAGGGGGAGCGTGTGGCAGCCATGCAGAGCTTGCGCCCCACCATGGCCACGCGCCGCTGCCGCGTGGCTCTCTGGTGCGCCCGCCGCTCGCCACCTCGCGACTGTGCTCGTGAAAATGGAGACCTGGCGCCCTCAGCTCTCTCTCTGGCTCACTCGCTCGGCCTCTCTCTCGCCCTTCGCTCCCTCTTGCTGTCTCGCCTGCCATGGCAGACGAGCGAAGCTCCACTGCCGCGGCTGTCTTCCCCCTCTCAGCCCCCCTCGCTCCTCACGAGCAACGCCATCAGATTCGTCTCCCTCTCCTGCACGCCGTGCTCGTGCTCGCCGTCCAAAACCGCGCTGGGAGCACCGTAGTCGCCGGCCACCGTCGCCTCCGACCGCCGGTGCACATGGCCGGTCCACCTCGGGCCGCCTCTCGGCCATCCGAGACCACCAGCGGGCGCGCGCGGGACCCCTGGTTCTTCCCCGCCACTCCACCGCCGCCGCCGGCCCTTCTCCGGCCGCCACCGGCCGATTCCCCAGCCTCCTCTGTTCTCAAGTGCGACCAGGGGCCTCGGGCTCAAATTTGACAAAATGGAAGGGTCTAACTGCGAAGTCAGTGACTCAGATGAATAGTGCCGATAAGGACCTATTTGTAGTAATTTGCTGAATCTTTGGAAATTCATAGTAATTCATAGGAAATTCGTAAAATAGCAAATGAGGACTTTTTGGAATCCTTGTGAAATTATCTGTGCACTAGATCTATAATATTACATGTTTTAGTTTAAAGGTTTAGCTATAAAAATAGATTTAGGCAGTTAGGTTCTTAATGCTAGTCATGTCTTGTCTTTTTTATAACTGCAGTTATTTTACTCCAATGAATGTGAAATTTTTATGGAGTGTTACTGATGTGATTAGTGATGTCTGGTAAAAATTTCAGTATTTTAGGCTTGATAGTTTAAGATCTATAAAAATAACAAATTACCTGTATTGCGTTACCCCTATTCTGAATAGGTCTGCAAGATTAAATTAATTGGCTTAGTTAGGTTATGAATCATGACTTGATGATAATACATGAGTTGTAGTACTTTTATTAAGATTTTCAAAAAGCTAAATATCATGATTTTTGGTTAAGTAGATCTTGAGTTATACTTGCTTAAATCGACTGTTTCTGCCCAAAACCAGAGAGGGTTTCCTTGTTCTTATTGTGGGGCCTTCATAATAGTATAATTAGCTTTAGGTGCTTCTAACAAAGTTGTTTATAATTTGTTAAGCTTTCTAAAAAGTCCAGAACCACATTTATTGGACATATATAACTCCATTTATAGCTGTTTAAAGTGGCATGTCAGTTTCTGTCTATACTTTGGACAGAGATGCAATTATTGGATTAATTGACCCTTCTAACTGTAGAATCATCTTAATATGAGAATAATAAAGTTGCAGGTAACTTCCTAGGCTTTTCAAAAAGTTATGGTTCATGTTTGTTGGAGGTCAAGAAGTCCAGTTGTGCTTCTCTGAAGTTCTTATCAGTTTTCTGTACCACTACTGTTGGGTTGCAATTGCAGTTTTGCTTGTGCAATTATATTCGTGGTGTAAATGATGTTTGCTATGGTTGTAGTGAATACAAAAGTTGTAGAAAATTTCATGATCTTGCTTGTATTCAAATTGTAAGGTCATAGGCCAGATAGTGTAGGAGTTACATGACTTTTAAGTCTTCTGTCAGGTTTTGATTGTATTCTGAGCAGATCTGAAAGATGCTAGTGTTTGATCTAGTTAGGATTCGAATGAGCTTTTGGTGATAATAACAAAGTTGTAGATAATTCATATATATAGCTTCTGTTAAAATTTGGTGGTATTTGGTTTTGTGGTTTGTGAGTTATGCCTGTTTAAAGTTGGGTTACAGAATTGATTGCTCTCTGTCAATTGTGGACCAGTTTCTGTAAATGGGTATATTTGACTTAGTTAACTTGAGAATCATGCTAAGATGATTAAAAATGAATTGTAGACAATTTCATAAGCTTTCCAAAATATCTTCTTGTAAGTCATTTGGATTTGTGTAACTCCAGTTATATCTAAATCTTGTAGCTACTGTTTGCATGTCCAGAAATTGACAGATTCCAATTATAGTTGTTTGCTTGTATATTGCTAAGTGTGGCTCATACCTTTGATGATGGTTGAGTTAGAGTACCTGAGATCTTGGGAAATTTGTGTCATGCTTGGTGTTGTCATCTTCTTTGCTATCGTGGGATGATAAACTGTGCGATATTTAAAGTAGGCAATGCGAAGTGCTTGTGCATGTTAATATAACCTTGTGCTTGTCTTACTTACTGCATGCGATGCATCGTCTATTGCACTTCCATGTATTCATACACTTGCATCTTGCATCTCATCTAGGTGCGCTAGATGAACCACGTGAAGGATGAGATGTTGGAGCCAAACCCGAAGACATCGTTTGATGGATCTATCCCGAAGATGGAAGGACTAAGCAAGTGCTAGGACCTGAGATGTCACCAGGACGGTGCAAGCTAACTGTACTGACTTGTGTCGGATCCCAGGCAAGCCCCAGAGCATATTAAGCATCCTAATTTCCGAAATGCAGTTAAAGTATTATTGTTACATATATATATTGTTGCATTAAGTTTAGGTGTTGGATGCAAACACTTGCTGCATTGGTTATCCAATCCTTGTCCAGATATTGATACCCTGAATCCTGTGTAGCTCAGGCTCGGGTAGTGCTTAGCCCTGCTTAAACGCGGTAGAAGTCAGGTGATTGCCTGTCACCTGCGAGATATAGGAATATACATATGGCACGGTTGGCTATATTTGCTATCGTGGAAAAGAACCCGTCTTAATTTGAAATGAAGACCGGGTGGAGGCTTGCCGGTTTGTAGTGACTCCGTCTATGTCGCTTAAGGACTGAATCTTGGAGCCTTTCCTGTTCATGTTGAACGCATGCCTCTCTCTTAGTTGGCCGGGTCTGGAGACCGACCACGAAGCCGAGTAGCTCACCTCAGGCCGGGAGTCGATAAGTATAAAGTGCGCCTCGGAAGGGAGCCGTAGGCGTGAGTCCAAGGGCAGGTGATTTAAAAGTCCTGATTGTCCTGGCAGAAGGGTAATCCCTGAGAGTGCTGGCGCTGATCGAACCTGCGAATTTGGTTCCTGAGTTGTCCCAAAGGTGACCCATGGCTACCCTTGCAAAGTATGCCAGGGTGAGAGTTAGGAATACCCCCTTAGCTGAGTTGTAATTCGATTCGAATCGCCGTCTCTCCCGGTTAGTGAGAACTTGACAGGCTTATCTCCAAAGTAGATACACTAAATAACATAATGGTTCAGAAATGATGATATGATGATGACAGCCTTATTATACCTGCTATGGTTAATATTGTTTGCTCCTAATAAGTGAGTGCGCTAGTACAGGTGCAAATCTAGTGGATAGGTAAATGATGATAAACTTGATGCGAAGTTTAAATTGGTTACTGTATTCATAAGCTCTTTTATGCAACTGTGTCCAGCTAGCCCACATCATAAGCCTTGCATGACCCTTGGTGTCTTTTATTTCTAGTTTTGACGGGTAAGTCTAGCTGAGTACCTTCTCGTACTCAGGGTTTATCCCACCATGTTGCAGGTGAAGTTCTCGGCCTGTGAAGATGGTGGCTAACCGCCGGTGGCTCGGTGATTCTATAGTTATTCTCATCTATATGCTTTTGTCGGATGATGTCACTTATGCTAGCAATGTATTTGGAACATATATTAATGTAATCCTTTGAAAGCTATATTGTTTTCACTAATCGGTTTTGAAACCCAAACTTTTACTATTATTTGTGAATCCAATTATAATATTATTTTCTGCTGCAACCCTGCGTATATGATGTGTATTTGCTTAATCACGCGATCTTGGTTGTGATGTTGATTTACCGAGGTCTTTTGGGACACTCGGCGGACTACCGGGTTTATATGAGTGAAGGTATGTGTGTGTCAACGTGTTAGCGGGGACAGCCATACTTGATCTTGTATAAATTGGGCGGTTCTGTTACATCCTAGATTCTCATGTGTTGAGTATCAAACAAAAGATACCATGTTCTGATGGTCAGATCAATTCGGCTTTACCCATTCATTGTTTTATCGAGGCAAGACAAAAAGGGACAATTTTCTTATCTTTTGAGGTCTCAACGAACGGTTCTTAAATCATTAACGGATGCAGAAATGGGACAAGTTATTACCGGTTTGAGGGGACAATGGTTTTCTAGGTTGTTTCACCAATCTATTGAATTGGAATGGAGCTCACAACCATGAAACCCCTCATTGTTTGATGGCACCTATCTTGTTCCCTTTGGGGAGAAATACTACTCTTGTTTTTCTTGTTCCTGCTGTTCTTCTTTCTCGAAGAGATGGGTGCACCGCCTTGGAGAAGGTAGTGTGCCTATCGACGACTCCTTTCCATTGCTTGGGAGGATATCTTCTTTGTTGTAGCTGAACTGATGTATGAATAAGGAGAGTGTGAATGGGGATTGGAGAATGCCTTGCAATGAATTACAGATCCTTCTTGTATGTCCTCGAGAGGAGCCTCTAATGACCTTTCCACACCAGTTTGAGGGAATCCAATCCAGGTGGGAACTCCTAGAATGGGGTTAGAACTTGTTTTTCTTCATAAATATGGGGAATCTACCATCGAACTACCACTGGTATGATCCGTCTTTGATTGACCCGCATCAGGTATCGGCTAATGGCATTTTAGAAAGCTTCTCTTCCCTTGTCGGGTTCCTACCGTTTACTAATAATAAGAGTAGTGGTGCCTTTAGATTGATTTTCTTGTCCATCTTTGAATGAGAGATGCATAAACTAAAGAAAAGATATGCTCATCTGGATAAATAAATCAAGGTGCTATTATATTACTAGGGGTGATCCTCTTTTGGTGGGGCAAAGGGAACGAAGAGAAGAGGTTTAGTATAAGAACAGAGGAAGGGCTGGAAAACGATGAATCGGACTTGGCAGATTGAACTGAAGACTATAAAGAAGGAGGAAGAAAGCCCATAATTATCATGTATGAGAAGGCTGTTCTTATCATGGTGAAACTGTTGGAAAAAGGTTACTGTGATTTTCTATCTATTAGTTGACTACGGAGCTTCTTCATCCCGATCTATCTATATGTGAAAAGCACTCCGCCAGAATCCTCGTAGTACTAAGTCGTGGCTTACAAGCTAGCCCCTACTCCTTGTTTGGGCAAGATCTATATGGTTTACCAACCTGGCATAGACACCAGACCCTTTTTATCAAGCGTGCAGGGCCAGTGAAGAAAAAAGATTTGCAAAAACACACATGAAACATATTGAACTCCTAAGAAACACCTGACCTCAGGTGTTTTTTCCTTCTGGATGGTTCTAATGTAGTGAACATCTTCCGACCATTATGACCTTTTATTTCATTTTTGATTTTCTATAGGAACTCACTACTGCTGCATTTCAAATGTGCCTACCTATTGCCTTAATTTACAGACCTCTACGATTCATATATAGCCACACTAATGTATGACAGCTCAATCGAGTCTAGCCTGAGGTATAAAATCACACTAGCCAATCAAAAAAGTAGCCAAACAAAGCCAGGTAGTTTTCATCCATAAGTACGCAGGTGAACAAGTAGAAAGAGCTTACTTGGTAGTGGGGAACTCTTGCATTATCGGAGTGTATATGCCTTTTCAAAACTAGCATCGTAGGAACTTTAAGAAAAAGATATTGTTTTAGCAGCTCTTATTTCTATTTTACTGCTCAACTCGCTCTTAAACATAAAAGGGCACTTACCCAAAAAGGTCAGTTTTCTTACTGACCCACTTTAAAAGCCAGATCATATGTGGCGATATACTACGTCTGAAAGAAAATGAAGACAATAAAGCTTTCCCAGTGAGAAAACGAAGGACTTTACACACTTTTGCTTATTACCAAAGAAGCTTGTTGAAAGCGCACGCTTCATGAAAACAAAGCAGAAGGAAGTGGAATGTCCTGTCCACCAATAGTATACATAATTTGGATACGTCACTAACTATAGTGAAAAGGATCTTCGTAGTTTTTATGATGTTCCAATCAATGGGTAAGAAGATCCGCCCACAATATGTTCATCTCTTGCTTCAAAGACTAGTTCTTCCGAAGGAGAGAAAGGAAAGTGTAGCTTATGAAGATACCATTTGTTGTTTTGTTCATTCGAAAAGATCATTAAGGGCGGCCTAGAGGAAGAAATTTAGAATGATCAAACAATTGATAAGATGTAAAGTAATAGCAAGAGTCTGAAAAGCTTCACCAAGTCGTCAATAGGTGTTCATAAGTAACAAGTCCTATAAAGGAATGGTGAAAAGAGTAAAAAAAGGCTGAAGGACAAAGGAGAGGCCTGTCATCACCATCATGTCATAGTTGACGACATCATATATCTTTTCCGAGCGGTCGTTGGATATTGTACAGCACAACAATCCATCTGCGCTCACCGCCCGGGCAGCAATGTAGACACCTTCGTTAGATAGAGATTCAAGAGGGGGGTTCTGAAATTGGACCCACATCTCAGCCATAGAGACGTGCTTCGGGTCAAGGTGAGATTTGAAATGCTTTGCGAATTCAATCCCCACTGCTTTCTTCTGTGGTGCATTAATATGATACAACTGAATATCTTACCATACTCTATCTTTGAAGTGGCTATCGTACCGGACACTCAACAGCTTCCTAAAGTGCACTCGCTCATCAGCCGCAACATTAACACACTCCTCCATTCACCCATACCTCTCTTTCAATTCCCAATAACGTGCTCTGGGAAAGAAGAATTACTAGCTCTCTAACACCGAGCAGATTCAAATAATTGGGCCGTTGATGCCTCCAATGAATAGATAGACAGCGTGAACTCAGCAATCAGACCGTCAGGAATAAGTACTAAAGGGTAAAGAGATGAATGAATGGAAAAATAAAATAAGAGAAACAATAGCATGTTACAATAAATATCTAGAATGTTTTTCTAGTTCTGAGAATTATGAGGAGATCAAAAAGGCTCTAGAGTACGAAAAGCTACTAGACTACTGTATTCACTTTTAAACCTATGGGTAAACGAGCGGTATCCTGTTATGGATGGTTAAATTGTACTATATTTAGTGGTTTTGTAGGTATCTCTATACTAATAGATATACCGAGGCCCCACAACCTACTACTTGATGGGGTTGAGGGGAGAAGAAGTGGGGTAAAGTGGGACTTCTTCAAAGGTGCGTACATATCTTTCAGGTGCATTGATTTCGGGTTTACTTCAATCAGGCATTCTAGTCTTTAACAGTTATCAAAGTTGTGTTGATGTAAGAAGCTTGGCCTGCTTTTAAGGCATAGATGAAAACATGTAACAAGCTTGCCCTGCTTTTAAGGTATAGAAACTCAATCTATTAAGGCATAGAAAGGAAATCGAGAAATCATAGGACAGGCGAGAGAGACCTTTTTAGCAGGAAGAAGAATGAGATCCCTCTCAAGGAAAGCTTGCCTAGACAACTAAGTTTATCAAGATGGCTTCAGAGCATGGATTGGTCTGATAAAGCCTATTTTTGGCTAATCATATCCTGTATTTGTAGAGAGCACTAGCCCTTCTCTCTTTCAGGATTGATTCCTGCTCACAGCCTGATAGCTTGCTTGGCTCCTTTACCCTTCATGGTTAGAATGGGTACCACGCGGTTCTACAGGGATCCATTCCATCATCCATCAATCTCTGGATCCAGGCTCGCCTTCACTCGGTCAAGGGGTTGCCCTTTACCTCGTTCTGGTGTGATGAACCCTTTCATTCCTAGAACAGGGTATCTCCAATTTAAGTAACCAGCTTGCCATCCTTCTCAACCCACAATTGGAATTCATCCCGATAATCCATAGTTAGCTGCCTAGAAGGCGATCCAAACAAGAGCTGTATCAGCTCATGGGGATGACCTAGAATCTCTTTCTTTGGTCTGTCGAACCAACCAGTTACCATGTAAACAACTATACCATGACTAGTTGACCCACCCAGTGAGTAACAACTATCATAGCGAACGTAAAGCATTCAATTCAGGCTTACCTCTTGGTAAACTTTGACTTTAGTTTGATATTACGCATAACCTTCCATCCAGTGGCCTTCCACCAGATCTTTCTACATCCGTGGTTATTAGACAGGATTATGTGCTTCTACTTTTAGGCTTGCGTTCATAGACTGAATTCCACTATCTTACTTCACTTATGGTGGGAGTCTCGCTATCCTTGGGTAGGATCTTCTTACCGAGGGTATGACTACAAGAGCACAGCCAGCTGTATTCATGCTCTTCGAAGTACCCCCTTTCTTGTCCATAGCTAGAGAGCTCGTACTCATTTGCCCAATAGTGGTCGGGTTCACCCATTCTTTGAACCTACCTATCTGCTTAACCCTAATGACACCTTCCTTCATATCAGAATGGAACAGTAAACTATATTGTTAGATGCTATGTTTCTAGGATGGAATTCCCGGTACTCAACAGTCAAAATACAAATAGTATCCATGGGATAACCCTGGTCGATAGAACTTACCGCTAAACAAGTTTTGACAAGAGGAATGCTTATTGAATAATCATAATTATTGGCTTTATTTATTGCTACTAGAAAGGTAGATACCGGTGGTAAGCGAAGAGGAAATAGACTCTTGTTAGTATCTATTTGAGTAGAGAGGTATGCCATTCAAACCAATTAAATAATTGAAAATAAAGGCGATACTAGCTAATGTGTATGAAGGGCTAGCCTGTATAGCATGGTCTAGGGTGAAGAGAGAGAGAAAGAAGAGACGATAGAAATGCAAAACCTATACTTTAATGATCTAGTAGCCTTATTCACATATGAGGCAAACAAAACAACAATGGTTTCCTTTTATGGCACTACGAAATCCGAATACCAGCTACTATACCCTTTTTCAAAATACTAGCTTTCCCTTTTACCTCCCCTTCACGGGTAAGATATTTTCTATTCCCAGGACTAGTACGCGTACACTATTGATATTCCTTGCGCAAGAGCTATTCCTATCCTTTCATCCAAAGCTTCTTGTCGGTTCCCGGGATTCAAAGCATCGGCAAAGAACATTCTATAGTTTGATTTGGATTCGTCTGCATCTGGGGCCGAAGAGAAAGAGGTTTTTTCCTTTGCTTCGGGTTCGGTACACGGCTAATCCCTACTCCCCATTGGGCAAGGGAACTACAACGACATGATATCCGTAGCGATTCCTACTCCTAGCACTAGCGATAAACAAATATAATTAAAAGAAATCCTAATCTCCAAAGCCTGGCTTCCCTAAAACCAATATGAGTACAAGCGCTAGCCCTTTTGGGAACAACAACGGCTTCCTATTGAAAATCCAGCTAGTTCGAATAGCCGAGGACAGGATTGATCATTTTATTTATATATATGGGAAAGTAGTAAATTGCATTTTCCCTAAGGTCACCAATTGCAAAAAAGTTAGTTTCATATATAGGCCAAATCGATGCAATGTGCGACGAGCGCCTAGCTTCGGGTTAAGCACTAGGGCAGTTCGGGTCTTCTGTGAAGAGATTTAGCTGCTCCTCTCCTATTGGAGGTGCGGTTCCTTATCGTTCAAATCAATTAGAAGATCAGGGAATGGAATATGCTTCCTACGCTAGAGAAATGCTATTCCTAGACCTATCGCTATCCCCTTTAGGAGAGCTATCCCTTTTATGAGCTAGAGCGTAGCGATTCATACTCCTTTTTGGGGAAGGTAAATGTAAAAAGGTCCAATCCTCCCGGGCAAAGGTATCTTTTGTTTCCTTTAGAACAATCCTAATTGCATATCCAAACCAAAGAAGATGATATTTATTTGAGAAAGCGCATTCTATTATCATATTGCGACACTGCTCCTATCCCTAACGCTTGCTCTGTTGACTTCATTCCTTGTCGGTGTTGCGAGCCCCTACTAATAATCGAAAGGACTGAGGCAACTTACTTGTCCCTTTCTAGTAGGATTTGTTGTCTTCGTGGAAAAGTCAAATAAAGGCGCGCAGTGGAAGCCCCAAGCTGGGAAAGTTGCATATATATATTGAAGTAAGGGCTTGTCAATCCTTCATAGCCTTCCAAAATTAGTTGTTTTGGGAAGGGCAAATTGCTTAAAAAAATAAAATTTCGGAATAAACAAGGATCAAGTTTGATCATGTGGCTGTACTGTGCTTATCGTTAAGCTTTGAGAGGTCGGTTAGTAGTTCCTGGCAAGAAAAGCAATCTACTTCTTTCTACATTCCCCCTTTTGCTACGGGAACGAATAGTTAGCTCTATTTGGACAGCAGGAACGAAACAACTAGTTGGATAGTGCTAGTCTTTTCCAGCTATCTATTTCTTTCTTTCAATGTGGACAACCAGGAATGCCTAGCTCACTTACTTCTTTGTGGCTTTCGCCTAGCTCTCCTTTCTTCCATATGGGCTACCTACTTATGGACTAGTAGTTTTTAGGCTAAGTGAATGGGTAGCTAGTGGTTAATAAGGAATTAGTTCCAGCTATCGTTGAAAGAATGGGGCAGTAAATTTATATTAAAGCATGGGAAAGTACATAGGTATAATGCATGGGCCCTTACGACATATATGAGCAGTGCTCGTCAAGAATACAGTACTACCAGTCTTGTCCAGTAACGAAGAGTAGGAAAGTGCTAGAATGACTAGTATCCCTATTGCTTTCGAATACCGGGTTGTACAGTTGGAACTGAAGGAATAGTAGAGCAGTTTTTACAGCCAAGTCCAGCTATCATAGCCAGGTGTCCTTCCTCCTACCTACTACTTATTATCCAAATGGAATGGAATGCAAAGACAGCTACTTATTAAGGAACGAATGAAATTTTCCTTATCTACTTCTCTACTTAACTTATCTCTCCGTGGAATAGGAGAGCTATGCTTGTAAAGTTTTTCTAGTTAGCTGCACCCAAGCTAGCTACTTTCAATTTTACTTCATTTTTCAATTATACATGAAACTCACATTTTAGCAAATCTATCTCCTTTACATCTTTTTGTCACAAGATATCATATAGTCTAGAATTCAACCTCAACCCCTTGCAGAACAGACTTCATCTTTCGCCACACCCCAACCAAAAGAGAAACTCTCATCCTCAATTCATTCCTCTGGGTACAATGAAGAAATAACTCCAGGCCCCATTGTATTGTTTTCAGGGACCCATTTTCCAGTACAAGAAAACAACCACTCACGACTGAGGCTCCTGAAGAGGAGAGCAAGCTCACCATTCATTTACTTACCTACAATGGTACTTCCGTGGAGATACGATCCTACAACGACTCCTTCCTTGGAAATCAATTCAAACTCGGTACTCCAAAGCAATGAAACCAAAGGGAAGAATATCGGAGTTGAGATAGCCTTTCTAGAGTTGACCTATTCGATTGAACTAAGGACTATGGCAGTTTCCTTCTTGTGTTTGTTGTTTCATTCTATCTCTTTACTAGTAGTGGTTGCCAATACTGTGTTTAGCTGTTATGGTGACCTGAATGCCATAATGCCTTTCAAGTTGAAACATGTCTCCCCGTTCACTATTTGTGCTAGTTTCTAACTTTTTCTAGGTCAAATTCTACATGCAGTGTAAGTGTATTTGGGGTTTAATTTCACCTACCTCTCTGCAATGTTCATATGATCGAAGAGGAAACAGTGTGCCCACAATATTGCTAATGATGCAGAGGAAGTTATATGAGCGTGAAGGACTTAAGGTATACCCAGCCAAGCTAACAAAGTTTGAATTAGAATGTCAGTATTCAACCCTGTCACTTATATATGCCCACTTTTGTCTTAGATTGAAGGGATCTTTAGGATTAATGCAGAAAATAGCCAGGAAGTCTATGTCAGGGACCAATTAAACAGTGGAGTGGTTCCAAATGAAGTTGACTTGCACTGCCTTTCTAGGTTGATAAAGGTATTTAGAACTCCCCAATTTACCATTGGTCTTCCATGTGATTTCGTTCTTTGACCTCCAGATTGAGAAAGAATTGAAAATGACTGCCAAAGATGCAGAGTTGCAGATAACACCTTAAGTGTTATGAATATCAAACAGTTAGGAGTTAGGAATAATTAACATGTAGTTATTTTATTGTAGAATATCCAAGTTCCCATTACTTATTTATTTTATTGTACACCATTCCATGATCTGCGTGGTGCCTTTTTGTAGGCATGGTTTCGGGAGCTTCCTTCAGGTGTATTGGATGCACTAACACCATCACAAGTAATGCACTGCAACATGGAAGAGGAGTGCGCTCTCCTTGCTTTACTTATTTTAGCTACTTTACCTCAGAATCTCTCTCTGCATCCAGGCTCGCCTACACTATCATTCCAGTCAAGAAGAAGAATGGTCGGATACGCATATGTGTCAATTTTCGGGACCTAAACAAAGCATGCCCCAAGGGAGAACCCCCTTTCTCTCCACAAGGAACTGATTCCTACAACGGTTACGGCTTCGTCTGATCGAGCTCCTCCAACGAACTATGAACGTATGCTTTCAAGGAATAGGAATAGAAGTCCTATCCGGTCTAGGTTCCTAATCTGATTCCTTCCTTGGCATCAGAACAATACTTTGCTCTACCCTCACACACCTAGGCCTAGGAGATAATGAGATGGAATTACTACAAAAGATACGCCCTTTGGCAACCACCCACGTCCCATCAACTGATTGGCCCCAGGCCTACCACTATACAACTAATACTTGCCTGCTTGTTTCTTTTCCTTGTGAGTGTGAGCAAGAAAGGGGATAGACACGGGTGAAGAAAGCAGACCTGGGGGTTTGACTGTTCTGTTGGAGTGGAAGAACATAATTGAGTGCCTGCCCCTTCTCACTTCTGGTTCATCAAGATAGGGTTCCAAGTTGATCTCCATTTCTTCCATTCGCAGTCCAGAAAACTACTGCTTTCAAGCCTACGTGCGTAGGAGTGCACTTCCGTTTTCTACTTCGGAGCCAGGTCGATGTTCAAAAAGAACCAAATATCATAGATTGTTCATGTCGTGAAAAAGAACTTGTCAACGTGATAGATATACTTCGTCTTACAGAAAAGATAAGAAAAAGCGAAGCGGGAAGGGTCACAAAGAGTTTATTTTGGGCTCTGTTCCCGAGGCATACTCAGATAGATAGATAGAGAGGTGTCAGGCTAGCTTTCAAACAATGTCAGCAGAAAACATCTATATAAATTCTCACACGTCCCCTTTTTCGTGGTCTTTTTTCTTGCACCAGGCTTGCTTTGCTTACCTAAGAAACAAGTAAAAAATCAGATATGTTTTAAAACTGGCCTGCGTAAGGCACTTTCAAAAGCTTGATCCCACTCCCGGCTAAATAACCTTCTTTCTTTACTCTCATTCACGTTTACGGTAGAGTCATTCTATCTCTATAAAGCAACAGCTTTACAACCTACTATGCCTAGAGCCTCATTTGAGTGTATGAAGCTGATTGGAAGGATGGGAGAGAACAAAGAATAGTACTAGGCTTTCTACCAATGGTGAACCATAAATAGCAGAGATCGAGCCAGGTTAAACAGATCAAGGGAAATCAGAGCGAGAATTTCTTCTGGTGGGTGAAAGGGGCTATCTAAAACTTCAACCTCATAGACAAATCACAGTGTAAGGAAAAAGGCAGCACAAACTGAGCCGTACTATGGCCATTTGAAATTCTAGACAAGATTGGAACTTTGGCTTGTAGATGGAAATAGCCTGTGGGATCGACTAATATTTTGTAAAATTGCTGTGGGACACTGTATTTTTTTTCTTTGCTCTAGACACACTGGGCGGTGTGCCACAGCAAAATTTCCCATCAATTAAAGAAGGGCGGGCATTATAATAGACCAAGTACTGGAAAATAAAGTGAAAGTCAATTTCGATATGCTTGGTGCCCTCATGAAATAGTGCATTGGCCGCAATGGTTAGGCAAGCCAGCTTGGTTTCACAAATGATACAGGAGTCGACAGATAAATACCAAGGTCACTTTAGAAAAAAGGAAAATCAAGTTTTTTCTGTTTATACGGAGTGAGTGGAATTAAAGTGAAATACAGATATCAGTGGTTAGCAAGGAAAGCTTTCAATTCACTAAGCGAAATATAGCTTCAAGCAAGCATGTGGTTTCTAGCTAGGGAGCTCACATAGGGATGATAATAGGGCTGCTAGGGTTCTTTGCATTTATTCCTATCGGGTACCATAAAAAGGGGTCCCCTAAGTAAGAACCGAAAAAATCGCTTAGACCTTGTAAAAATCGAAGCCAAGAGACAACCACCGGCAAACCCCCACCTTATCCGAGGCTCGGCTGGACCGCCCGGCCCACCTCGAACAATATCCGGGCTCACCCGAAGCGGGCTCGGCCCAGAACGAAACCACGAGGCCTCGAACGAGGTACCAATTCTCTGACTCTCCCGAGGCCCCGCCCATAAGGCCTCGGAGGAGGTACCGATTCTCCGACTCGCCCGAGGCCCCGCCCGTAAGGCCTCGAACGAGGTACCGATTCTCCGACTCGCCCGAGGCCCCACCCATAAGGCCTCGGACGAGGTACCGATTCTCCACCTCACCCGAGGCCCCGCACCACAAGGCCTCGGACAAGGCACCGATTCTCCGCCTCGCCCGAGGCCCTGCGCGTAAGGCCTCGGACGAGGTACCGATTCTCCGACTCGCTCGAGGCCAGCTCGGCATCAACCCCGTCACCTCCACCTTGACCGACTTCTCTGACAGGACGTCACGTCCAACTAACGCGTTCAACCACTCCCGTGACGTTAGCCGAATAATGGCTCGATACAGTGGAGTGGCCAACGAGACGTGAGTCACATCGACGCCATGCCGTCCGTGATAGGACGGGGCAGGGGTTACCGGCCGCTGTGCCCGGCCTGTGCCCACGACTGACACCCGTGCTGCACTGTGCTACCTAACCCCTGCTCCAAGGACAGCACGGCGTGGAGAGTCAAGTCTGGGTCCCTATAGCCTCGGAATCAACGTACAAGACCAACTGCTCCCTCCGAGCCTCGGCTATCCGCTTCTAGGCTCCTATAGCCTCAGGACTCGCACCCGGTGAGCCCCCCATAATGGTTCAGCCTCTGCACCGACTGGGCCACGACTCTCTACGTTGTCAGCACTCTAGGACCAACACGTTGTCCGCAGTATGCGCCATGCCCTGCGTTAAACCGTAGGAGCTCCCACATCGTGCACAGGGCCAAGCTCCTGTGTCCTCGGAGTCAGCGCACCCACGCCATCGCATCTACTCAGCCTCGGCTCCCCGCGCCGGTCAAACATACAGTGACCAGCACGCCTCCAACAGAAGAAGGCGTGCATGCCACCATAGGAGCTCCCACGTCGCACAGGATCAGGCGTGACCGGCGCGTCGCTCTAGTGCACCGAGGACAAGGCCGCTCCATCAACCATGCCGCCATAGTGACGAGCTACAGGGCTCGGACATGCCGCCTCTGCTCACAAAACGCCACGTAGCAAATCCATGTACCACCCCCGTGCCTCCCTTCGACTAAAGGGAGTGACCGGGGCCACCTCTAGGCAGGACACACATGCAAGCAACGCACAACGCTCTATAACACACACGCTCCCTCACTGCAAGAGATCAACATCTCAAGCAACCCACGCCACTCCACGCAGAGACCTGAGACTAGCTCCCTCTCTCGCTCAGCTTGTAAGCCCCTACTACAAGCACCTCGGTGCAAGGAATACAAGATCGCTCTCTCAGACTAGACGTAGGGCACCTATTGCCTGAACCAGTATAAACCTTGTGTCTCTTCGCATCACCATTCGGGATTAGGGGCACGTAGTACACTTTCACTAGTCGGTTGAGGATCCACCGAACCCAAAACACCGACAGTTGGTGCGTAGGTAGGGGAGCTACTGCGTGTCAGCTTAGTCATCCCAACAAGTTCCGAATGGCAGACCCCGTGCGACCATTGCGTCATGGCACGATGATCTGGTTCGGCAGCCTAGAGTTCATGTCTCTAGGATATGAGTACGATATGGTACTCCTCCCACCCAGAGCCCCATCGACCGACGACGACATCACGCACCAGCAGCCTAGGCGCAGGCGGCGCCCAGGCCGCCGCTCTCGTCGCGCTCGCCAGGCACGACATGGGTGGGACCACCCCGACACCACGCGAGCTCAGGGTGACGCACCGCACTCCGCTGGTATCCTATGTCCGGCTGTTGGTACAGAGTCCCTGGCTGGGGACCTATCTAGCTTAAGCCTGGGCAAGGGAAAGACGCCGGTGGCGCGCAGCAATGCCCCGTCATCAAGCTCTGCCCTGCCACCTCCTGAGGAATTGGCTCCAGCGAAGCGGAGCCCGGCGACGACATCGTCCTCGTACCCCTTCGGGTTGGGCAATGCCGCCACCACCTACCAACGTTTTGCCCTCGACCTCATCGCCACAACCCTGACCCACACCCACGCTAACTCCTTGGAGGAGGACGAGGCGTGGGCCAGAGCGGACTTCTCTAGGCTTCGCAACCCTGAAGCCATGTGCCGCTTCATGGCCACGAGCGACTATTGCTTCGGCTACTCCGACTCTGATGACAGAGGCACTTACGATCCCACTCGTGAGTGCTTCAACATCAAGCCTAGGATGTCAAGCGTGAGCGATGAGGACGAAGGGGCAGGCAATCACTCCTCGCCCCCCAAGGGGGCAGGCGACGCCGCACCTCCACGCGTCAAGCCCCGGGCAGCACGGAATGAGAACCTTGCCCCCGAGGAACTTCGACACCTGGACCTAGAGCAGCTTCGTGAGCTTTAGGCCAAGGTCGAACAAGACCGACTCCTTCTACAGCAGCTCCGAGACACTCTCGAGCAAGAGCAGCGGGGTCACGGTGATGGCGGAGCAGCCCGGTGGAGGGCTCATGACGTCAACCACCGCATCAACAACGGCAAAGGGGGCGAGCAACCCCCTATCTTTTATCGCGCTAGCCAGAACGTCGCGGCAGCGGCGATGATACTTCGAATGATGCCCGAGCCCTCTACCTCGGAGGGGCGACGGGTCCACGGTGAGCTCCGAGACCTCCTCGAGACTACCGTGGTACAGCAGGCTGAAAGTTCCGCCTCTCGATGGCGTAGAGGTGCCTCAGAACTACCCACGACACCGCCACGGCAGGATAGAGAGGCCTCGGTTCGTCCCGAGCCTGCTCGGGCACCGACAACCAACAAGGCCCCCTTGGTGCACGACCGCCTCAGCGACCGACGCGAGGCGCAAGGCGACCATGATGTGGTCAGCAGGCGACGGCGCCACGACAATGATGGGCCCGCCCGAGGCTACCACCCGCACCGAGGCAGTCGCTACGACAGTGGGGAGGACCGCAGTCCTTCTCCTGGACCACCTGGCCCTCGAGTCTTCAGCAAGGCCATCCGCGGCGCCCACTTCCTGGCCCAGTTTCGACAACCAGCCAACCTCTCAAAGTACAGCGGCGAGACCAACCCCGAGCTGTGGCTGTCCGATTACCGCCTAGCTTGTCAGTTAGGCGGCGCGGACAATGACCTGCTCATCATCCGCAACCTCCCCTTGTTCCTGTCAGACTCGGCACGAGCCTGGCTCGAACACCTCCCTCCCTTGCAGATCAACAACTGGCGCGACTTGGTAAAGGTCTTTGTCGGGAATTTCTAGGGCACATACGTGCGCCCCGGGAACTCCTAGGACCTCAAGAGTTGTCGCCAGAGGCCGGACGAGTCTCTCCAAGACTTCATCCGACGCTTCTCCAAGCAATGCACCGAGTTGCCCCATGGCGGTGACTCAGAAATTGTCCAAGCCTCCGTCTCCAGCTCTACGTCACATCGGGGAGTTAGGGGTCGAACGCAAGAAGAACAAATAAAACAAGGGGTGCGGCTCAACCGGACTCACCCTCGGCCTTTTCCTTCCAGGCTAAGGCCTCGACCCAGGAGGCCTCGGCCACCTTGACAGCCTCCACTAGGGCACCTTTCGTCAGCAGGTGCGCGCCCTGCTCTACCCCTAGCTGCCTGGCCATGACCTTGGCAGAGGCCGCCACTTGTTCAGCCCAGGATTTGAAGGTGTCCCGCTCGACGGCTACTCGGGTCAGCTCCTCCTCTAGCTCCTTGATCCGCGCCGCCAAAGGGACGGCCTGCTCCCAAGCCGTGGTCGCCTCAGCCTTCATATCAGCACAGCGAAGGCAGAGGTCCTCCACCTCCGTGCTCCACGCCGATAGAAGCTCATTGGCATTGGCGAGCAAGTCCTTCTGCTGCCGGAGCTGGTCCTAGACGTCCCTCTCTCGCTGGAGGAACATCGACTTCCCGAGGGACCGGACCTCGAGCTCCTAGATAGGCAGAATAAACATCAAGCACTACGAGAAAACTCGGGAAAAAATGACACAGCACGAGGAAAGAAAGCGCATACCTGGGCAATGCTGGGCAGGTCGTCAGCCACGACGGACAGCGCCGTCCACAGCGACCGCTCCGCCAGATGGCGGAATTGCTCGAAGGAGCCCCAGCACCTCCCCTCGGCCGCGTCCTCAAGGGCGAACAGAGGCTCCCCCTCAGAGTCGTCCTGGCTCCGCCATAAGACATGCTGGTGATCCCACCCGCGGGGCTCAGGTTGTACCCGGACGAGGGCCAAGCTTCCCTCGCTAGAAGTCAGAGCTGGCTGCTCTGCGGTGCTGGCCGCCTCGGCGTCCACCACCTCCTTCCCCTGGGAAGTATCGTCGGAGGAGATTGAATGAACCTCCACCTCCCAGGCGCTCTCCTGTGACGGTGACGGCGTCCACATACAGTGGAGTGGCCGATGAGACATGAGTCACATCGACACCATGTCGTCCGGGACAGGACGGGGCAGGGGTTATCGGCCGCTGTGCCCGGCACTGTGCCCACGACCAACACTCGTGCTGCCTAACCCCTGCTCCAAGGACAGCGCGGCGTGGAGAGTCAAGTCTGGGTCCCTGTAGCCTTGGAATCAACGTACAAGACCAACTGCTCCCTCCGAGCCTCGGCTATCCGCTTCCGGGCTTCTGTAGCCTCGGGACTCGCGCCCACTGAGCCCCCCACAATGGTTTAGCCTCTGCACCGACTAGGCCTCGGCTCTCTACGTTGTCAGCACTCTGGGACCGGCACGTTGTCCACAGTACGCGCCATGCCCTGCGTCAAACCGCAGGAGCTCCCACGTCGTGCACAGGGCCAAGCTCCTATGTCCTTGGAGTCAGTGCACCCACGCCATCGCATCTACCCAGCCTCGGCTCCCCGCGCCAGTCAAACATACAGTGACCAGCACGCCTCCAGCAGAAGAAGGCGCGCATGCCACCACAGGAGCTCCCACGTCGCACAGGATCAGGCGTGACCGGCGCGTCGCTCTAGTGCACCGAGGACAAGGCCGCTCCATCAACCATGCCGCCATAGTGATGAGCTATAGGGCTCGAACATGCCGCCTCTGCTCACAAAACGCCACGTAGCAAATCCATGTACCGCCCCCGTGCCTCCCTTCGACTATAAAAGGGAGTGACACACGTTCAAGCAACGCACAACGCTCAAGCAACGCACAACGCTCTGTAACACATGCGCTCCCTCACTGCAAGAGATCAACATCTCAAGCAACCCACGCCACTCCACGCAGAGATCTAGGACTAGCTCCCTCTCTCGCTCAGCTTGTAAGCCCCTACTACAAGCACCTCGGTGCAAGGAATACAAGATTGTTCTCTCAGACTGGACGTAGGGCACCTATTGCCTAAACCAGTATAAACCTTGTGTCTCTTTGCATCACCATCTGGGATTAGGGGCACGCAGTACACTTTCACTAGTCGATTGAGGATCCGCCGGACCCAAAACACCGACAATTCCAATTTCATTGCTTTGCTTTAAGGCAGTGCACTATCTATATATGATATCATATGGTGGTATACCTCTAGCGCTAGGTCCCTTGCTTCGAATGGAAGGATCAGTACAGGTTATACTCCCTTACCCGCCCAAGGAGTCATAGAGGACTTGACTAACCACTTGAAACCAGGCACTGAACCCTAAATGCTTCGCCTGGCTATTACCATCCAAAGAGGAAAGACTTTGTTTGACCAGTAGGAATGTATTCTTGGAGCTATGCGAGGATAGAAAGCAGTAAGTAAGTTCTCTCTCATTTAGTTGTTTTTCCAGCGGTGAGATTGATCCCTGTAGGTTTGTGAAGACAGGCTTTCGAGGACAAATCTACTATTTATCTTCTTTTCTTTTTGAAACAATTCTCTATAGCTGGTCTGCCCACTGGCATATCCTACTTTGGTTAAGGTGATTGGAGATTGCTCAATTAGAAAAGGAAAACATTCGATCCTTGCAAAGCTTTAGGACATGAATTGGAATGAAAAAGAAATGATTACTTCAAACTTTAAGAGAGATGGAGGACTCCCAATCGGTTTAAGCAAGAGCTTTAAAGTTGAGAAAGAAGAAGGGATGAAGGTTTTGACATTCAATCAACGGAGTTGTTTTGTATTCAATTCTTTCTATTTCTTCTCTATCCTTCTTCTCTGCCAACCCTACCTTACCTTATTGAATGCCTTGCACTTGCTTTCTCATCTCAATCCGATGTTCTTCTTTCGACGTGTGAACCTATGAACTTCTCCAATGTCGTAGCTTTAGGCCAATCCCTAGTAGCTTTCTTTGCCGACCGAGCCATCACTCGCCTTCCTACTACCTACTATAGGCTTGCTCCTGAAGCTGGAAAGTAACGAACGAAGTGAAAAACTGGAATCTAGATTGTGGCATCTCTAGAATGGGCTCTTTACTCACCAACAAACACCATTCCACAGCTTCAACATGCTACCTGTACAATCAGAATTGGAAAAGGATGAGAGTGGCATTGGCTTTAGGGGATGTTGCTGGCTCTATAGTAATTGGATTGGTCATGGTGCATTTTGGAGAAGGATTGGATTGGATAGATAGCTTCTACCTCTCAGACGAGACAACAGTAGGCTATGGAGGCCTGATCGACCATGGAAGGAAGACTCCGCAAATGCTCTATGAAAACTCTATATAGGAGGAGACACTAGCATCTCCACTTGGCCCTTCTAGCATAATCACTAAGACCCTACTTGCGTACTCGGATTACTGAAGGCAACCTATTTGAAAATGGGCTTCCGGCCTACTTAGTCCTTTCCCTTTCTGCGTCTCCACATTGAAAAGGGGGGTCCCTCCTCCCCCTGCTAGCTAGATATGGTGGGGTGCTTTCTCTTGATCAGAGTCTCCATTTTGAGATGGCAAACCCAGCTATAAGGGGATAGCAGAGCCCGTGCATAAGATGCTACCTGGCTGCTTCAATAATAAGCAAATGGATAGCGCTCTGCCCACCGAAACCAAACCTATTGTTTGTAGCCCTTCCTTACAGAGAGCGAAATTCTGACCCAACGTCTATAAAGAGAAATAACAAAAAGTAGAGTAGTGAGGACAGACCGGTACACAGGCCAACATCGTGCAAAGAAAATGAAAAGTAGGGTCTTCAATCAGAATGATAATTATTCTCTATTTCCATGACCTGCACTATACGCAACGAAATAAACTTCCAGGCTTCCTACCTGCTACCTATTTCTCACTCACAAGAGCTTTGACCTTTCTTATACTAGAATTTCTCTTGCCTTCATTCCCAAAAGAGAAAAGCTTTCCTACCCTAGATCCTAAGCATAGACATTTCCTCTTTATTTACTATTAGATAGAGTAGAACGACTGTACCAAGCACCATCCCTATGTTGACTAATGCCATGCAAAGAAATCTACTCCTATGAATTCACATCTCTTTTCCATAAACTCCTATGAGAGGACCACTAACGACAAGGCAACAGAAAAGTAGCTTACCCAAAGTTAACCCTCAGTTTCAACTAGTACAAAAGCAAAGCTTGTCCCAGCCTCATTAGACTGAAAAGAATTACCCCTGCCTCTGTTGGGTCCGGAACGGCGGCCCCTGCTGGAGTGAAACCTTCCACCATTTTCGCTCATTATCATATCTAACGAATATACATCGGATAGCTTTCTTGTCGAATTTACTTCGGCTCGCTCTTTTGATAGCCAAGAGTCCCGATCTTTCACTCCATCATGCCTTCGGTAAGGGCTGGCTCACAAGATACAGCCAGAGGTGTGTCCTTGCTTGTATTATCAGAAATCACCGATCCACCAACCCTTGCATTTCGTTCTAGTGACAAGGACCTACCTTCAAGCTGAGCGATTGAGAAAAATCTCTGTTATAGCTGCCATTTCTTATTCATATTGGACCACTGACCAAGAGGAAACCATAATAATAATGAGAGATAAGATGCAGCTCACTTGGAAAAAACCTTGTTCTTATTCCTTTACTTGTGTTCAGCTTTGTCATTAGTATGACAATCCGTTCTGTCAGACCCATCACAGGTTGTGTAAGGTATTATTGCCGTCGCTTCAACAACTGAAAAGGTTTTTTTCTAAAGTCGCCACTAGGACACTTGTTAGGAAGGCCTGGGAATGACCCTCTAGCCCTCCAATCTGAAAAAGCAGGAATGCCGGAAAATCATCACATTAACTACGCCATTCTTGAGCGCCAATCAGTATCCTCCTAGATTCTCATGTGTTGAGTATCAAACAAAAGATCCCATGTTCGGTTGGTCAGATCAATTCGGCTTTACCCATTCATTGTTTTATCGAGGCAAGACAAAAAGGGACAATTTTCTTATCTTTTGAGGTCTCAACGAACGGTTCTTAAATCATTAACGGATGCAGAAATGGGACAAGTTATTACCGGTTTGAGGGGACAATGGTTTTCTAGGTTGTTTCACCAATCTGTTGAATTGGAATGGAGCTCACGACCGTGAAACCCCTCGTTGTTTGATGGCACCTATCTTGTTCCCTTTGGGGAGAAATACTACTCTTGTTTTTCTTGTTCCTACTGTTCTTCTTTCTCGAAGAGATGGGTGCACCGCCTTGGAGAAGGTAGTGTGCCTATCGACGACTCCTTTCCATTGCATGGGAGGATATCTTCTTTGTTGTAGCTGAACTGATGTATGAATAAGGAGAGTGTGAATGGGGATTGGAGAATGCCTTGCAATGAATTACAGATCCTTCTTGTATGTCCTCAAGAGGAGCCTCTAATGACCTTTCCACACCAGTTTGAGGGAATCCAATCCAGGTGGGAACTCCTAGAACGGGGTTAGAACTTGTTTTTCTTCATAAATATGGGGAATCTGCCATCGAACTACCACTGGTATGATCCGTCTTCGATTGACCCGCATCAGGTATCGGCTAATGGCATTTGAGAAAGCTTCTCTTCCCTTGTTGGGTTCCTACCGTTTACTAATAATAAGAGTAGTGGTGCCTTTAGATTGATTTTCTTGTCCGTCTTTGAATGAGAGATGCATAAACTAAAGAAAAGATATGCCCATCTGGATAAATAAATCAAGGTGCTATTATATTACTAGGGGCGATCCTCTTTTGGTGGGGCAAATGGAACAAAGAGAAGAGGTTTAGTATAAGAACAGAGGAAGGGCTGGAAAAAGATGAAACGGACTTGGCAGATTGAACTGAAGACTATAAAGGAGGAAGAAAGCCCATAATTATCATGTATGACAAGGCTGTTCTTATCATGGTGAAACTGTTGGAAAAAAGGTTACTGTGATTTTCTATCTATTAGTTGACTACGGAGCTTCTTCATCCTGATCTATCTATATGTGAAAAGCACTCCGCCAGAATCCTCGTAGTACTAAGTCGTGGCTTACAAGCTAGCCCCTACTCCTTGTTTGGGCAAGATCTATATGGTTTACCAACCTGGCATAGACACCAGATCCTTTTTATCAAGCGTGCAGGACCAGTGAAGAAAAAAGATTTGCAAAAACACACATGAAACATATTGAACTCCTAAGAAACACCTGACCTCGGGTGCTTTTTTTTCCTTCTGGATGGTTCTGATGTAGTGAACAGCTTCCGACCATTATGATCTTTTATTTCATTTTTGATTTTCTATAGGAACTCACTACTGCTACATTTCAAATGTGCCTGCCTATTGCCTTAATTTACAGACCTCTGCGATTCACATATAGCCACACTAATGTAAGACAGCTCAATCGAGTCTAGCATGAGATATAAAATCACACTAGCCAATCAAAAAAGTAGCCAAACAAAGCCAGGTAGTTTTCATCCATAAGTACACAGGTGAACAAGTAGAAAGAGCTTACTTGGTAGTGGGGAACTCTTGCATTATCTGAGTGTATATTCCTTTTCAAAACTAGCATCGTAGGAACTGAAAGCGTGGCTGCGGCCCGGCCAGTGAACGGAGAAGAGAAGCAGCAGTAGGAGGACGGAGGCCATGTTGAGCGTGCAGGGTGCGGCGGCCATGAGGTTTGGGTGCCTGCAGTGCTGTGCAGCATCTCACTGCACCTGTGCAGTTTGCACGGCTACTTCCGATTCCGGTAGCGTTTCCTTTTTATAAGGAAATGTATAGTCAACAACCGGTTATTTTAGTTCCTCTCATCAACTAAATTTTTCCCATACACTTATACTGTCTTATAACTATATTTACACTGTTTTATTACTATATTTATAATAATTTTTTCAATGTAATTTATTGGAAAGAGTAATGTAATTTAGGAATAACACAAATATATACCAATTTTTTCAAAAATATTTATAAATTATTTCTATGAATTTCAGACACCAGAGAAATATATATTAAATTATTCACAAATTCTTCAGAAATTAAAAAAAAGCAAAATCCACACAAGGAGGTGAGAGAGGAGAGATTGTCGTAGGGTGTTCCGTGCTCGCGTTTGTGTGTCCGGTAGAGACACAGGCACCGGCATGATTGCTTGCTTGACGCTGAAGCCGAACGGACGCATCGCACGCACGCACGCGCCAGCATGATCGCAGGCGGGGGGAGGCCGACGCTTCCGCATCGCACGGCCCCAAAAACGATTGATAACAACCGGTTGATCATTAGCCTTTCTGTTTCATAATAACTCGGTTATCTGTAGCCGTTCTCTGAATGATTCCGGCAGTCGCTGAAAGTGATTTTTTTTCCTAAAAAAAATAAACTGGCATTGCCGGCTGGGGACAATTGATCGAAACGAATAACAACCGGTCACGATTAGGGACAAAGCTCAGCTAGTATATGTAATGTGTTCAAGGTGTATTTTCCTCCAACAACTAGACTAAATAATATGGGCGGAAGGATTGACTTAAACGTTGTTGCATGAGCGGCTTCTAAATGAGTGGTTGATGATTCACTTTCAGATTATTACCGGCCTGCTATTGAAGCGGCAGTGTGACGTCCGCCCACTGCGGAATGGGCGCCACCTAACTATGATTCGGACAACCCAAATTTCAATTATGCCCCTTAAATTTTGTATTACTTTCTTGAGCATTTAAACGACCTCAAAGAAAAACTTAAAAACTTAGATCTCATCACGATAGCTACAACTTTAATATGAAAAGTATCTTCATTTAACACCTTTCATGAAAAATATAACTTTTAGGGAGAATTGCATTCTTGCCCTTGTTCAGTACTTCAATTGTGATTTTGCCCCTCTTTTTTTAACTTTGTGATTTTACCCTCGCTTTTTTCAAACGAAGCTCCCGTCTACCCCTGTTTTGTAACACCGTCTAAAATGCTTGGATTAAATGGTAAAAAAAGAAAAAGAAAAAGAAAAGACACCGATATGAAAAGACAATGATACCCCTTTCTCCTTTCTCATCCGTTCGCTCGACTCGTTCCGACGAGAAGTCGCGGCCCGCACAGGGTTTCGCGGCCTGGCAGAGGCGCAGCTCCTCCTCCCTCCATCCCCCTCCCTCCCGGCGTGGCTCATCCTCCCTCCTTCCTACTCCCCCCGACGCGTCTCCTCCTCCCTCCGCCACACTCCGGCGCCCGCTCGTCCCGACGTTGCCGGCTAGGGTTGCGCGAGCTTCCTCCAGCGAGCTCCCCTCCACGCGAGCGCGAGCTTCCTCCGGCGAGCTCCTCTCCAGGTGGCTTCCTCCGGCGAGCGCGAGGCGCTCTCCACCCCAGGCGCCGTCGGTAGCGTCCGTGGAGGCGGAGGCGTACACGGGGCCGCGGCCGCGCCGTCGCACCGCGCCAGCTCCAGGCAAGAGACTCGCGATTCACTAGACCTCTGCCGAGCGCACCACGTGCTTGCTGACGTGCAGGTGGGTGTGTCACTGGAGGCTGACGCCTTTTTGTGGTGGTTGCAGGAAGTGGAGAGCGCCGTGCAGGCTCTCGAGGCCCTGGGAGGCGTTCCTGATCCGGTGCGATTATAATCTAATCAGCTTACTCGTGATAGTGGTTAATTAGTGAAGTCAACTGTCAAAGATTAATGCTTCAGGTGTCAATTATCAAATGGGTTAGCTTAAATCTTCCATATTTAAGTTGAAGCCGACTGTACAGAGAAATTCTAGTGAGGTTTGAACTTTGAACTAGCGGGTTTACAGCCTTAACAGCAATAATATGCTGGAGCCGAAGCTTCCTACTTTGGAGATTGTTTAGAGCTTCGTATGATATATCCTTGCACAGAATAAATCAGTTAACAACATGTAATTAATATTACAGACTCCACAAGTTTAACTGAATGACACTATTGTTCCTTTTGGTAGAATTGGTTTGATGTGATAATGAATATCTGGAACAGCTAAGCTCTAATTCTGATGAGGTATTGCATTGATTTAGAATTCAAGATAAGTGACTCAGGGAGTTTTTAGTTTAGGAAAAAATAAACTCAAAACTCTGTTACCATATGTGCACCCAACAAAGCTCAAAATGTTCTACTTGAAACTAGAGGAAAGCTTGCCTTCTTAGCTTTATTGTTTCTCTGTAGACGAGTTCTAGTTTAATCGAAGGTAGCTGGCAGCTCATCTTCACTACGAGACCAGGGACAGCATCACCCATTCAGGTGGAGTAAATCAAAACGCTTTTGTTTGAAAATACATGCTCCATTTACTATCTGTATCTGGGCCTTGTTTAGATTGCAACTTTTTTCAACCCGATAAATAGTACCACTTTCGTCTTATTTGACAAATATTGTCCAATCGTGGACCAACTAGGCTCAAAAGATTCATCTCGTGATTTCCAACTAAACTGTGTAATTAGTTATTTTTTTTACCTACATTTAATACTCCATGCAAGCGGCTAAAAATTGATGTGATGGAGAGAGAGTGAAAAAACTTGAAACTTTGATGGGATCTAAACAAGGCCCTGTATTCTTTCATCTTTGGATTGTGAAAGCTCTAGATGGATGACTAAATCTATTGTTGGTTCACATTTCATGCAGAGGACGTTTGTTGGAGTTGACTCCTTCATGCAGAGGTCAGTTTCAGAATGAACTCAAACAGTAAAGTGATAGTGTGATACTTTAGTGTGTTTATTGGCACTGGGCATCTCACATGACTAATAGTCTCACCCTCAATGCAACAGGCAACATATGGTAAGTCTGTAGAGCCTTCAAGAATCAATGTTTATTGCCCCATGTTTATTTGTGTTTCCTGTCAACGATAGTTTGCATTTGTGCAAGACCATCTTATCTTAATGAAGAAAAAACAGAAGTCCTTACTCTACTCCTCTAGCATGCGTGATCTATAATTGTTGAAGCAGTTTGCCTTCTACCTGAAGGAAACATTATGCTATACTTACTTTTGTAAGTGCAAACATATAAATAAGCTGTGCACATACAGGGAGGGAAATGAACGTTTTGCAGTAAGACAGGGTGTACAAGGCTGTACAAATTATTGTGCGTAAGTGCATTTTGGTTTCCAGTTCTGACTCAGCTTTGAATTGCACTTGCAGCAAAAAAAAAGAGTGGCAACACCTTTACCGTGTCCATGAAAGAAGGAGCTGTTCAAGTTGGTGGTTTACAGTTTCCCTCGGATCCCCGGCCACCCACGGAGCTCCGTCCCCGCCCGCTGTGCAGTTCCTGCCGGCGCCGCTGTTTCTTCAGGCCAGCAGAGCAGTCAGCTAACGAGTTCAGCAGAGCCTTGTGTTTGATTGGAGTAGCTCTGTTCTTTGCCAAATTTCTCTGAATTTTGCATGTAAAAATTTTAGTCGACCCTAATCAAATTTGTTCTTGGTATATAACTCTACTAGTTTGGTTCAAGGGCAGAGACCGAGGAGCCACCACAGGGCCGACCTGTCGGCTCGTGCACACGGCTCGTTACATCTGTCATCATTATGAACGTTTTGGTCCTAAAAATTTGAATATTTATCAATATTAAATCTGAGTTCAAATAATTGCAAGTTGTGCCAAATATGTTTGACCAAATTTAATCAATTGTCAGCATGTAATAAAAAAGTCTAATTCCAAATCAGGGTAAAATCACAATTAGGCATAACAAACAGGGGCAAAATCGCATGGGCATTCATGTCCTTTTGTACAAAGTTTAACACCGTTAGGGGTGGATGACGGAGCAGGGGCAAACTGGTGCTTCGTGAACGGCACAGTAGGGGTAAATTCACAAAGTCAAAAAAATAGGGGCAAAATCACAATTTCGATACAAAACAAGGGTACAAACGCAAGAGCCCCTAACTTTTATGAGGCAACAAGCGCCGGTGCACGTTTAATATGCTGCTAAAACTATATATTATTTTCTCGAGCATCTTAACTATCTCAAATGTAAAAACTCAAAATTATAAAGCTGTACATCTTATTGAGAGCTACAACTTTGATATAAAAAGTATACATTCATTTGACACCAGACAAAAGAGATATTGTTTTTCTAACGTGACGAGCCTAGTACACGATTATTATGCTGTGGAAATTTTATAAACTAGAAAGTTGTATTTCTCATCAAGATCTACAATTTTCATATAAAAATCATCTTTTCATCTGATATCAAAACAATAATTTAAGCATTTCTAAGGTTGAATTTTATCAACCCACTCCCGATGGCGCGACAAAATAATACTATCACTCTAGCGGGAGTAATGTGATAAGTTTTTTCACGCAGGAAACGTCATCCGGAACATCTTGCCACACCAATGCATGTGACGTGACAACGTGATTTTGTAGGGTCAACCGTGCTGGCGCGACCAAAAAGGTCATGTTTGTTAGGAGCAATTATTATTAAAATATTGAATAAAAAATAATTAAAAAACCCCGAGACGGACCAGGAGCCCATCAGGATTGGTTGCCTGCAGTGGGTGTAGCTTCTCAATGCACGGGTGCGTGGCTACTGATTTTTTTATATATTCAGTCTTTTCAAAAACTTTTTTTATAATTAGACTTCCCGCTAAATCTTTTCTAACAAAATGGACCCGAAGCTGGGCGTCATACAACGCTACACCAATGTACGTGCCTCGGCGTGCTGTCATGCCACACCGACACCCTGCGACGTTAACGAGGACGCCGGTCTCGGCTGCCACACAGGATTTGGCATGGCTATGCGCCCTGCGGACCTTGGCTTCAGGCCCTTTAATGCCGAGCGGTAGACCTCGGCGTGGCCTGACTCAACACCAAGATCTAGGAATTAAGGCCGCGCGCCACCCCCCTTCTTCCTCCTCCCTTCATTCTATCCGTGGGTGTTGTCTCTTGTTTCCCTCCCCCTCTCACACGAACCCTAACCATCATATACGCTCCTAGGGAGGACAGATCGAGCTTGTAATTGTCGTGGGTTTCTATACCATGATCAGTAATTAGTGATCTGATTAGTGGATCGATGTGTTTCATTTCGGGGGTTTAGCACTCAAGACACAAAAGATCTATCCTAGTTTGGTCGTCTAAGCCCTATGTCTTGCATCTGTTTCCTCGTGTTAAAATGCTCAATCGAGTTCTAACAATAGGGGAGAGAGAGATGGTAGGAGAGCGCTAGCTAGATAATCTTGGGTTTCTTGGATTGATCTATGTTTTCATCCCCTCCATAGGTGCCCCTGCCCAACCTTATATACCAATGGGCCAGGGGAGTACCAGGAGATGTGTATCTGGATGCTCCCATGGCGCCCGAGGGAGTTCGAGGGTTTCAGGTTCTTCATGTTGTTTAGCGCCGCCAAGCTCCGTCCCTCGTAGATGGTCGTGGCCGACAGTGCTGAATCGCCTATGACATCTTATGTAGGAGCATGGAGCTGACCATCAGAAGGTGGAGTTGTCGTTGTGCCTCACTTGAGATCATCCTCCTAGAGGCGTTCGCGGTACACTAAGGGTGCGGTTGGATGCAAAGAGAGACTGGCAGACAGGGTCATACCTCCTCATGCGGTGGCCGTGCGCGTGAGCTTATTGTGTTGCCTCACGCCCTAGGCGTGACCCTGAGCCATGATTGTCCGACACAGCCTCGCGGGGTTGAGGCGACATAGCTTCGGCAAGGTCTGGTGCCCTGCGGCTCTGCCCGCCAAGCACACGGGTGCGAGGGACTTGGCCGTAGGCCTACCCAAGCCTGTTTCCCTAAGATCGGGCCTTTCCTAGAAGTGGCTTATCTTAAGCGCAGTAGGCTTTCATAGTAGTCTGAAGTGTGCACGCGAGTGCACATGATGGGTGTATCCCCCCAAGGCCCTGGCTGATTAGGAGAATTAGTTAGGGGTTAATCACAATGTCATGGCACTAATCCAGAGGTTTAGGTAATCCCTCTATTAGGTACTCAACAGGAGTCCTCGAGCCCCTCGTAGCCTCACGAGCCATATTTAGGATGGTGGCGAGGGGATCTTTTGTCTTTGTTGACTGTTCGTTTGGCCAAGGAGGGACCCCCATTTTGGGTTCGATTGTTTGCCTAAGGACGTGAGGAGCTCCATCACGCTCTCTTGGCCAGGTAACGCCCTCGATGAGCTCAAACCGATTGAGCTTGAGTAGGAGCCCGATCAATCCCTTGGGGGTCTACTAACCCGAGCTCATGTGGGGTGCCCCGCTTTCCTTGCTTATCGTGGGCCAAACAACTTGGCTCTGTGCCATCGTGTCGCTCGGTATCCAGCCCTTGTTGAGGGGTTCAGGAGTAGCTTCACTGGCTTAGGCTACATTTTACATGATGGCTAGGGCTCTGCATGCCCATGCTAAAGACCCCTAGTTGGCCCATCGCTTACTTATTCCCCTAGTACAGATACGACCACGTGCCGTCCGTCGACTGGCATTCGAACCTCTGGTGTCGTGGTCCAGAGGAAGCCTTGGGCCCATCATGAGGCCCTTTGTCAGTGGGTGAGGTGAGTTATTGCACGCGGTCCGCCCGTGAGTGCGGAATCTCTTAATATTCCTCGATTCCCATATCCAGTTATGGAGTTAATGAGGTGCCGCGCGCCATGCTCTATGCTGAGTGATCACTCCTTTTTTGGCTTCAATCTGTGCCATTCGCTAGTGTGAGGCCTTGGGCATGCGGATTTGGGCCATTGGTTGATTGTGGAGAATTGGAAGGGCTTGACCCCTCGATCCGTGTCTAGGCACGCGTGGATGGCATTAGCGGCTAGGGCGCTGCAGAGATGTGTTAGCGGGATAGAAGCCTATAAGGTCCAACCATATCTTCTGACTACTACAAGTAGGGCCTTGTACATGATAGCATTATATAGGCTCCATTTGGTAGCACTCTCAGCAGTTGTCGATCCTAATCCACATCGATTCATGACTAAATCATTTGGTAGCACCCATAGGTCAACTCTAGTTCTCATTCATGGTCGACGGCGCAGGAGCCACAACAGGAAGGGAAAAGGAATGCCAACCATTGGGAAAGCAAGGAAGAGGCATAGGGCAGAACAGGAGCGGTGCCGCCTCCTACTATTGCGAGGAGGCGGCAGCGATGCGAACAACCTACTCCTTGAGATTCCTTGCCGCAAAAATCCATCACCCATGGTGAGTATCTCATCGATTCCTCCTAGCTATGGCTTCTACACGCCCTGGCGCACCTCACTAGCCATGGACAGAGGCGACATGGCTGCCTAGAGAGGGATGTGGTCAATGGAAAGGGGCACAGGAGATGAATAAGCATGGACAAAGAGGGGAATCGAGAGTGATTAGGGAGCAGGTTTTTTCTGTTCCCATCCTGTAGGCCAAAAACACGAAGAGATTTCGCCTAATTCGATAGTGCATTGTTGTAAGGATCTATGTGATGGCTAGAAGGGGGTTTGAATAGCTAATTTCAAGTTCTAAAACCAAAACCAACTCTACAAGGTGGGGATCCAAGAGTTCTGATAAGCCCGGCCAAGCTTTATAGCGCAACACACTCAACTAGTTGTTACACTTGGCTGAAAACGGGAGCACCGAAGAGCTCCACCGAGGTTTCTCCAACAATACCTGCCATTGTTCTCAAACTTAGTATTATGGATGACACTACGGAAACTGGCACTTTGCCGAGTGTCTGCGGCACTCGGCAAAGCCCGAAATACACTCGGCAAAGGCTTTGCCGAGTGCCGCACTCGGCAAAGGGCACTCGGCAAAGAATTTACACTCGGCAAAATGAAAATGCAAAAAAAACCCAAAAATAATAGCAAAATTTTTTTTTCGGGAAAGGCCTCCACCGGCCATCGAAGTCGCTGCATTTTTAGCGCAAAATTCGCGGCTAACACGGCCGGTGGGATTTGAACTCACGACCTCTTCCTCGCGTGTCTGCTGCTCTACCACTGCACTACACTGTCACTTGTGTCTAAATTCCGTTATCTATCCTCATATATTATACTAAACCGAGAGTAAATTACTTGTTTGAGGCCCTAAACGAATTCAAATCAAAAAGTGGTCAACTATAAAGTTTCATAACTTTTCGAGATCTACAATTTTCATTTAGGAAGTTTTTTCATCCGAGGTCGTTTGAAAAATTCGAATTTTAAATTTGAGAGATTCAAACGTAGTTTTGCATGATAAGATGATTTCAAATAAAAAAATTGTCAACTACATAGTTTCATAACTTTTGGAGATCTACAATTTTCGTTTAGGAAGTTTTTCCATCCGAGGTCTTTTGAAAAATTCAAATTTTAAAATTTTCAAATTCAAACGCCGTTTTTGCATGACAAGATGATTTCAAATCAAAATGTTGCCAACTACAAAATTTCATAACTTCTCAAGATCTACAAAGTTTATTTTGGTCATTTGTTCATCCGACATAGTGGTAGTAACATTATTCACAAATCTTATATATCCCTCTTCTACTTTCATGAAACTAATGAGACATATGAGAGAGATGTAGATTTTATAAACAACGTTATTGTCGTTTTGTCAAATGAAGAAATGACCAAAATAAACTTTATAGATCTTGAGAAGTTATGCAACTTTGTAGTTGAAAAGTTTTTCATTTGAATTCATTTTGGGCCTCAAAAATTGCTTTGAAAAAATAATTTGCCGAGGGCCAAAAAAAAAATGCACACGGCAAAATACCTCTTTGTCGAGTGCTAAAAAAAGGCACTCGGCAAGGACGCATTTTTCTGAGTGCCAAAAAAAAAGGCACTCGGCAAAGACGTATTTTGCCGAGTGCCAAAAAATGGCACTCAGCAAAATACATCTTTGCCGAGTGCCAGAAAAAGGCCCCTCTGACCATTTTACGAGGCCAAATGGCCAAAGCGCAGGTAACAAAAATACAGCCGGGGAAGGAGTGGCCCTGTGCTGGCATCAACAACTACCATGAACACCTTCCCCATGGTATCCGTCTTTGTCCTACTAGCTCTCTTGTCTGCTCACCACCCCAGACGGAGCCACGCGGTCAACATCATGAACTTGCTCTGCACCACGCGGTCAAAAATCCACTTGTAACCGCTGCCGGCCGGCCGCTGAGCTTATCCGACGGTCGTATCGTATCTGGTTCAGGAGGTCCTTTTTACATGCAGAAAGTACCACTCGGCAATGCGTTTCACCGGCTCATACTCATACGACCTCAACGTCGTTGCGCTCCTTGGCCCTTGGGTCCCTGTCTGTGGATGCTTCTACCGTCGGCCGGCCGCGCCATGGACCAGGTGTGGGGCCTCGTGCTCTGCCGCGATGCACCAGCTGCGGTCCTGTCCTCGCCCTTGCCGGCTTGCCCCCTGCAGGGGCATCAAGGACGTCTCCGTCTACTGCGACCGCCTCATCCTAAGGTTCTCGAACGATCCCACCGCCCCGGTGCAGTACGGTACGGGCTCAACCTGGAGGTCAACATCACCGTCGAGGGCGGCACACAACTCGACGTCGAGGTACGCCGCCGCCCGCCGGCGTGATGACCTCCGGCGAAGGGTTCACGACGGGCTACGCCCTAGTGCACAGCATCTACGGGCTGGTGCAGTGCGCGCCGGAGCCGTGCAAGGGATGCCTGGACAGGCTCAGGGAGGAGGATGAGGATATGCCAGCCGTACTCAATGGCACGAGCGGCGCACAGTTCAATCTGGTGTGGTGAACCTTCTACGACAGCAGCCAGTAATGAATGAAGCTGGTCGCGCCACCGGCGGCGGGTGCGTCAGGCCGGAACGACCAAGACGGTACGCTACTACCATACATCACATCCTCTGTAATTTCTGTAATACTCACACATGCAAGTTGAAGTTGGCATCTAACAAAGAGAGTCAAATAGTTATAAAAAAGAGAGAGAGAGAGTACAATGCATACTCACGCACGAATGATTTTATAGAGCACCCTCGGGCATTGTTTGGATATAGTCAAATTCATATCAACACACATGTGTTATGATGGATTGGAGTGGAAGTTGAACTAAATTCCACCTCAATTCACCTCAACGTACGTGGATTGAGGTGAATTCGATAACATTCAAACAAGACCTCAAGGGGTGTCACGAAAACTAATGGATTTCTGGAGTTGACCAAAGTTACCTACCTACAGGTTCGTTCCTTATTTTCTTTCTCGCTTGTCTCTTTCCTATCGTCGAACATCTTTTTTTTTATCTGTCTAGATGACATTTAGTTGTTTTCGTCCCTCCTGTCAACTGAATTTTTTCCATGTACTTATAGTGTCTTCTACCTATATTTACAATGTCTTATTACTAGATTTACAATGATTTTTTCAGTGTAATTTATTGAACACGGTGGTATAATTTGGAGATAATACAAATATATGCCAAATTTTTCAGAAATACTTTCAAATTATTTTTATGAATTGCAGATACCAGAGAAATATATTTCAAATTATTCACAAGTTTTTCATAAATTTCAAAACAAATTTTCCCAAATTGTGTTGGGACCCACCTCCCCAACCTTATCCCTTCCCTTCCGTCGCCTACGCACTTCCCTTCCCTTCCCTTCCATTCCCTTCCGTCGAATGCGCATGCAAACAGAGTCTGGAGAAGAAGCAGCAACGGTGATCCCGCCTGGGGGCGGCCCTCCTCGTCGGCCTCCTCGTAGCCGGCTATCGGCCCTCCTTGTCGCCGGCCACCGGCCCGCTCCTCTGAGGCTGGCCGCGCCTGCTGCCTCGCCGGCCCTCGCTGACTGCGCGTGCCTCGCCTGTTCGTCGGCCGCGCCCCCTGCTAGCCGTCCGCGTAAGATCAGATGGCCCAAAAATCAGTTAATTGGAGAGGCCAAATTAACCGGTTGAGGTTTAGCAATTCTGTTTTTTTAGAACAAACCGGAGCATCATTCAAGTGTCATGAACATGTTTACAATCGGCATACATGATCTCCTGTAGAGCTAGTGGTGGTATAAGCCACTCTTCCACCGACCTAGTACAGGAGACTAATTTAACACATTCATGGGCTAATCTATTACAAGATCTATTAGAGAAAAACAAATCAATTTCAACAAAGCTCCGGCTTAGATCATTGATCTGCTGCAGCAAAGGACCAATTTCAGAGTTCTGAAAAGTGCTCTTCTCCCACAATGAAACCAACACTTTGCAGTCCGTCTCTAACTGAAGGTACTCCACACCCCTCTTCAGCGCGTACTGCATCCCATCACGGCAAGCCATGGCTTCAGTAGTCAGCGCATTCAAGCAATGTTCATACCTTTTCGCCCAAGCACCACACCACCGACCTTCATGATCTCTGAGGACCACTCCGGTTGCGCCAGTTTGGTTCTCCGATCTGAACGAAGCATTCGGCATGGGGGCGTTCACCTTTTGAAGTGCTATATGGATATGCTCCACGTCAATTTGGCATTGCCACTTCGCCAGATACGCCAGTCACTGATTTGGCTACATGGTTGTCTGATCGTGCTCTGATGACCGATGTCATTCGCCAGCATCTGAACCGAGCTAAGCAATCATACGTGCAATCTTCCTTGGCACAACGAAGCAATCAGAAGCTTGCCTTCAAGTTTTTCGGACCCTATCGCATTCTGGCTCGCGTTGGTAACGTTGCTTACAGGCTTGAGCTCCCGGCTTCCTCTTCGGTGTCCCGACCTACTGCTTTGCTTTCCCTTCCCGTGCTCTGATCTGCTGCTACCACCCTGAATTCTATAAGTTCTATCGCTGGCCGTAACATCGGGCCACATTGCTCTGTGCTGTGTTCTTCCTAGCTTCTTCGTCGAGCAGTAGTTCTCCGCGATCTGAAAACTCAGCTGTTTTCATGCTTGGCACTTGGCAGAGGATACATGGCGCCGGAGTATGCGGTTCTTGGGCAACTGTCGGTGAAGCTTGACGTTTACAGCCTCGGAGTCCTCATCCTGGAGATCGTTACTGGACGGAAGAACACCGACATGTTGGAATCAGCAGCCGGAGAATCCATCATTCTGCTGGGCTACGTGAGTTCCAGTCCTACTCCTACATATTGTTCTTCGTTTTCACATTCCACGACCCACTTTTTTTTAACACAAAATTGGATCAGAGACACCGACCGCTGGGTCACTGGGTCAGAAACACCGTATACTTGTACTTGTATACATGATCCAAGTAAAAATGATTATATGTCATGTGTTGTTAGGTGTGGGACCACTGGGTCAGAGGCACCGCGCTGGAGGCCGTGGACCCGTTCTTGGATTGCCAGTCCCTGGAGACGGAGCGCGAGGTGGTCAAGTGCATCCATCTGGGGCTGCTCTGCGCGCAGGAGAACCCGGCGGACCGCCCGACCATGCTCGACGTCCTCGTCATGCTGCACGGCCAATCGTCAGGCGGCTTTGCGGCACCGTCGAAGCCGGCCTTCGCCTTTGCGTACGGGGAGACGATGAGCTCTGATGAGCGGCGTAACGTGTCGTCTGCTGCTGCTGCTGCTGCGTTCTCTTTGAACGGGATGTCCGTGTCGGAGTTCCAGCCAAGATAGATCATAGATGGACACTCAGACGACACGATAGAAATGCAGGCACGGTGCACCTGCGGCCAGCGGCACGTCCTGCGGTAGCCTGTGAGCGCTTACTACGGAGTACTCTGCTTGCCGCACTGTCATGCTGGCTGGACTTTGCAGAAACACATACGGTAGAATATCCAGATTACAGCGCCCGTTGCTGACCCTACACTACAGATTACGCGTACCGGAGACACAAAATCCATACGCTAGAAACAGTAGGTGTCGCTGTTTGATGATGTATAATATATGCAAATGCGAAACAGATGAGCACACCTAGTTCAATGGAAGTCAACAGTTGTACGGATCGAAGGCCCGCTACCTGCAAATTAAACGGCAAGGGCCACGGTGGCGACCCGCTTGCAGATGGCCTTGAGGAGGCAGAGTGCCCCGTGCGGTGTACTACCCGGCCCAGTTCCCTCAAGTCGTCCACGTCGATGGTTTCCTTGTGTACGTCCTCAAGCCGTCGGTGTTCCTCAGGCAGGGGTGTTTGGACTAAACTTTGTCCGTGTCGTATCGAACGTTCGGACAACAACGAGAAGTCTCCTATACAACTAAAAAGAACAAAACGTGGATATTTTTTGGTGCGACATTCGTCCATTGTCCTGTCTACCTGCAGCCCGTGCGATCTTTCTCCGCGCCCCCTACGCCCGTCTCCCTTCCAAAAAAACGTCGCTCGCCGCCGCGCCCACCCCGCGCCCGTGCCCGCCCGCATCAGGCAGTGCCGCCGCCGCCCGAGCCCGTGGCGCTTCGCCGTCGTCTCGCTGCGTCCTCTCTTTGCCTCCTGCCTCCTGCCTCCTGCCTCCTGCCGCCTCCCCTCCCATCTCCCCATCGCGCCCCCTCGCGCCGTCCGCATCCCGCCCCCACCGGCCACCCCCACCTCCATGCGGATCGGCGCATGAGGACCGGTGGCGACGCCCCTTTTTCTCTGCAGGCGGCAGCGCAAGGCAGTGGCGCCTCCTCGCCGCCATGGGCCATCCCATCCCGCCCCTCGATGGCGGCGCGTCCCACACCGTGCGGATGGAACCCCCGGCGGCGATGCATCCTGCCCTAATCCCCGTGCGATTTTTTTTCCACCTCGACGCTCTGCCCGCCCGTGCAAAAGGAAACTCGCCCACACCGGCGCCTCCCCCTTTAACCCTCCCCGCCTCCGTTACCGTCTCCCCCCTTCCCACCTCCCCCACCAGCTGTGCTCATCCATCCATTGCGACGAGGCCCCGCCCGCCGATTCGACTACGCTTGTTTTTTTTCTTCATTTGATTTGATTGCAACGCACCGCAGCAGGAGGAAGAGAGGGAGGGAGGGATCCTTGGGCCGTCGTTTGGCTGGATGGTCGATGGCGGCACACAACTCCATTTTGAGATAGCAAACCCGGCTATAAGGTCACCCTAGGCGTTTTTTCATCGAAAACCGAACACCAAACCGAACCGAATAGTCGGTAGTTCGGTTTTTCGGTTCGGCTTTGGTTTTGGATTCTGGGAACTTCGGTGTTCGGCTACGGTGTTGGTTTTTTACTCGAGTGGAACCAAACAACCGCGGAACTGAAGTTAGCAACAATCTTGAATCTCCGCTTCCCCAATCTTGGATGCAGCCCTCCAAGGCCCACAACGCACCGCTCTGGGCACTTGGGCAGGCCCGAGGCCTCTCCTGTCCGACTCCCTCTCCAGTCTCCCTCTCCCTCACCCCGTCTCAGATCCGAGTCCGGAGTCCCTCTCTCTCCCACCTGACTCGGCTTGCGGTGACTCCCCATCCGAAACCCTAAAACCTGGCGGCGGTGGTGGCGTGACTAGGAGGCGGTCTGGCAGAGCGCGGAAGTGGCAGCGGGCGAGGCGAGGCGCAGAGACGCAACTGCTGCGAGCTGCAGCGGCTCAGGCCCGGCATAAGGAGGAGCCGCGGAGGCATGCTTGGTGGCTGCGCCATGGGGCTGCTTCACAGCGCGTCGCTGATGCGAGCTGCGAGCAGGTGGCGGTGGCGGTGCTGCACGAGTGGAAGGTGGCGCCGGCGACGCATCCGCTACTCGAGGCAGAGTTCCGTGCATCGTGGATGCGTGCGACTGCGAGGCAGTGGAGGTAGACTCGGTTTTCTCGGTTTAAACTGAAAAACCAATGTAAAAACTAAAACCGAAATGGTCGGTTTTGCATTCTCTGATTAACCGATCGGCTTCTTATTCTTGAAAACCGAACTTTTGAGGAACCGAAAAAACCGAACCAAAGTGTCAGTTTAAATCGAACGCCCAGGCTGACTATAAGGGGATAGCAGAGCCCATGCATAAGATGTGGCCTGGCTGCTTCAATAACAAGCAAATGGATAGCGCTCTGCCTACACAAACCAAACCTATTGTTTGCATCCCTTCCTTACAGAGAGCGAAATTCTGACCCAACGTCTATAAAGAGAAATAACAAAAAGTAGAGTAGGGAGGACAGACCGGTACACAGGCACAACATCGTGCAAAGAAAATGAAAAGTAGGGTTGTCGACGAAATATGGTCGGCAGTCTACCTAGGGGTATGCCCAAGGTAGTAGATTATCGGCAGACAGGTGCGCAAGCTACAAATGAGATGGTGACGCAAGACAGACACGAGGTTTTATCTAGGTTCGGCCGCCGTGAATGCATAATACCTACGTCTTGCGTCTGATTGTATTGCTATATGTCAATGAGATGATTTTTAGAGGGGTCCCCTGCCCGCCTTATATAGTCTGGGGGGCAGGGTTACAGATCTGGAAACTAATCCTAACCAGATACAATTGCCATAGGTGGCCGGATAAGGATTCCTATTCTAACCGACCAGGATCTTGCTTGATCTCCAAGTCTGCCTTGATTCCTTGCGCGGGACTCCGAGCAGATCGGCTGGGCCGCACGTCGTCTTCTAGTGGGCCGGACCCCCTGGTCCGGGCCGGCCCAATCCTAGCCGTAAGGGTATAGGGGTTAATACCCCCACGGCTAGTCCTCGAGCACCATGTATTATGTTGCGACACGTCGTTTGATCTTGTTCGGCTAATGCGGTCTGTCTTCATGTCATCTCCAACTGGTTGAAACATTAACCAAGCAAATGTGCCAGTATTCTGGTCAGCACAGAGAGCAGTAGACCACGATTATAGCCGAAGATTCTGGTTGTCCGAAGAATGCATGGTGCTCTAAAGAAAAAAGAAAAAGATTTCTTTCCTGGTCAAGTGTGCCCACTTGTATTTCTGAAAAGAAATGTAAGTGACCCTTGTACAGTAGTAGTTATGGCCAACAGTCAGAGCGTAGGGGTCGATAAACTAAGCACATTCACCGCAAGGTGAAGTGTGCCCACTTAGTCCCCGAGCCTGGTAGTAGGTGACATAGGCACGTGGTGCCAGGGTCTAAAAAGAATTCCCAGTTAAGTTGAGAATCCAATCGTCGTACAAGCGATACGAGCTGCACTGGCAGGTGCATCGTACCGATGTAGTCCCTGAGCTTGCTGGAAGGCGAGGTATCAGCCTTGTAGCAAGGTCTAAGTGAGAAAAAAATAAATGCCTCTCAACTGTATGTGAGTACAAATCACATGTAGCCGAGGAGAGCAGTCCCCGAGCAATGGTCGGAGAGTGGTCGGGGCAGTCCCTGAGCGCAGCATGGGGAAAACGACGAATCCCCGAGAATAACCGTAGTCAGGACAGTCCTTGAACACAAAGGTAATCGGGACAATCCCCGAGCACGAGGGCGGTCGAGACAGTCCCAAGCACGAGAGTGGTCGGAACAGTCCCCGAGCACGATGGTGGTCGGGACAGTCCCCGAGCACAAGGATAGTCGCGACAGTCCCCGAGCACGAGGGTAGTTGGGACAGTCTCCAAGCATGAGGGTGGTCGGGACAGTCCCCATACACGCGTTGGGAGGAACCGGAGACAGGGCCTGCTCCAAGAACCCAAGAAGGAATGGTGATCGGTTTTAACTGGTAGAGTTAGAATAACAATAGACTTCAAAGTGACACATTAGAGTGGTCGGAGAAATCATAATAGCTTTATTAAAATAAACCAAAAGTACAAGAGGGGTACATATCTTAGTAGCTAAGCATAGAAACACCTAAGCTTGTCGATGTGCCAGGAATTGGGTACGTCTGTGCCGTCTAGGCGAGCTAACCTGTAAGATGTAGGGCGTGTAACCTCCTTGATCATGAAGGGTCATTCCCATGGGGTTGCGAGTTTGTGGACACCAGCCTGATTTGTCTTCCACTTCAGAACCAGCTCCCCGACCACAAAGAACCGCTCCTTGACGTTCTTGTTGTAGTACCTGCGCAAAACAGCAAGGTATTTGGCTGTACGTACGCAAGAATCGAGCCGCTTCTCTTCTACACTATTCACTTCAAGCTCCCGCACTTCATTGGCCTTGTCTTTGTCAAAGTTCTCTACCCGTGCTGATCTGAAGGCTATATCGGCTGGGAGCACTGCCTCAGCGCCATAAACCATAAAGTATGGTGATACGCCGGTATTGCGACTGGGCTGGGTTCTAAGACCCCAGACAACGGCTGGTAACTCTTTGAGTCATCTTCTAGGAGCTTTGTCATTCTCTCTGTAGATCCTCTTCTTAAGTGCGTCTAGGATCATACCATTTGCCCGCTCGACCTGTCCATTAGCTCTAGGGTGTTCCACCGAGACGTATTTTACTACTATGCTCCTTTCATCGTAGAAGTCCCAAAAAGCGTTCCTGGTGAACTGAGTACCCAGATTAGTGATGATGTTGTTAGGTATGCCGAAGCAGTGGATGACCTGGTCGAGGAACGCGATAGCCTTTTCTGAAGATGCCTTGACCAGGGGCATGTACTCTATCCACTTGGAGAATTTGTCGATCAGCACAAAGACGCATGTAAATTTCCCAGGGGCTGGTTTGAAAGGCCCAATCATATCCAGTCCCCAGCATGCGAAGGGCTAAGAGGCTGGTATAGTCTAAATCTCGTGTGCTGGTACGTGGATTCTCTTGGCGAAAAACTAACAACCTTCACAATGGCAGACTAGCTTCTCTACATCAGCTATGGTTGACGACCAATAGAACCCTGCTTGAAAAGCCTTGCCGACCAGCGTTCTCGAGGCTGCGTGGTTGCCACAGGAGCCAGAGTGGATTTTGTCTAGGAGATGTTCACCATCCTCCTGAGTTATACACTTCATCAAGATTTCCTCCTTCGTGTTCTTGCGCCACAATTTGCCATCGACGAGCAGATACTGCTTACTGCGACGCATCAGGCGTTCGTTTTCTGTCCGATCGGTGTAACCGCTACCATCTGTCAGGTACTTGATGAAAGGTACTCTCCAGTTGGGCTACTTTGTGGTCGGAGGTGGTTTAGTGGTGTTTGACGCCGGAACCGTAGCCACCAATGGCTGGTCTGGAGGCTTGTCGACCGCGGGATCTTCTTCTTTGATGGAGGGCATGAGCAGGTCTTGAACAAATACGCCATGTGGGACTTTGGCTCGGGATGATCCTAACTTTGACAGCGCATCAGCTGCTTGATTTTTGTCCTGGACCACATGTGTGTACTCGATGCCATAGAACTTACCTTCCAGCTTTCTGATCGCTTTGCAGTATGCGTCCATCTTTTCGCTGGTCGTATCCCAGTCCTTGTTGAGTTGGTTGATGACCAGAGCCGAGTCTCCATAGACATAGAGACGCTTGACACCGAGCTCGACCGCAATGCGCAGACCGTGTAGGCATGCTTCGTACTTGGCAGCGTTATTAGACGCCGGGAAATAAATCCTGAGGACATATCGGAGCTGCTCCTTGGATGGTGACACGAAAAGGACTCCTGCTCCTACACCGTCGATGTTGAGAGAGCCGTCAAAGTACATCTTCCAATACTCGGCGGGCCCCTGAGAGGCAGGTGTGCTTAAGTCTGTCCACTCAACGATGAAATCGACAAGTGCCTGAGACTTGATTGTAGTACGGCTTGCAAATTCCAATGAGAAAGGGCATAGCTCCATTGCCCATTTGACGATGCGCCCATTTGCATCCTTGTTGCAAATGATGTCTCCCAGAGGGTACTCGGTCATGACCACCACACGATATCCGTCGAAGTAGTGTTTCAACTTTCGGGATGTAATTAGTATGGCGTAGATCAGTTTCTAAATCTATGGGTACCTGGTCTTGTATTCACTGAGCACCTCACTGATGAAATAAATTGATCGATGTACCTTGTAGACGTGGTCGGGCTCGTCGCGCTCGACCACCATGGCAGTGGAGACCACTCGATTAGTTGCCGTAATGTAAAGCAGGAGGGTTTCGTCTTCTCTAGGAGCAGTGAGGACCGGAGGTGATGTAAGGAATTGTTTCAGCTGCGTAAAGGCAGTGTCTGCTTCCTTCGACCACTCAAACTTCTCGGATGCTTTGAGCAGCTGGAAAAGCGGTAGTCCTTTTTTGCCTAATCTAGATATGAAACGACTGAGGGCAGCCATGCATCTGGTAAGCTTCTGAACATCCTTCACCTTTTTGGGCGGCTTCATGTCCAAGACAACTTTTACTTTCTCTGGGTTAGGGCGTATGCCATGGTGACTGACGATGTTGCTGAGCAGTATACCAGATGGAACACCAAAGATGCACTTCTTTTGGTTTAATTTCCATTGGAATGTGTTAAGGGCTACAAAGGTACGTTCTAGGTTGTCGACAAGGGTGTATGCTTCCTTGGTTTTAACAACTACATCGTCAACACAAGCCTCGATGAGGTTGTCTTTTATCTCGTCTTTGAGGCAGGCCTGTATGGCACGTTGGTAGGTAGCCCCAGCGTTCTTGAGCCCGAACGACATGGTCATGTAGCAATAGGCGCCGAAGGGCATGATGAAAGATGTCTTGATCTAGTCGTCCTTTTTGAGAGCGATCTGGTGATAACCAGAGTAGCAATCGAGAAAGGAAAGTAGCTTGCAACCGGCAGTTGAATCTATGACCTCGTCTATGCGAGGTAAGCTGAAGGGGTCTTTAGGGCAGTGCTTGTTGAGATCAGTGTAATCAACGCACATTCTCCATTCCTTATTCTTTTTGCGTACAAGAACCGGGTTGGCTAACCACTCCGGATGATACACTTCTTTGATAAATCCGGTTGCTAAAAGCCATGTAACTTCTACCCTAATAGCCTCCTTTTTGTCATGAGCGAACCGTCGTAGCTTCTGCTTGATGGGTTTGGCCTTGCCATCGACATTTAAGGAGTGCTCGATCAAGTTCTGAGGTAGACCGGGCATGTCAGTGGGTTTCCATGCGAACACACTCACGTTGCTCCTCAAGAACCTAACGAGCGCATCTTCCTATTTAGGATCCAGGTTGGCCCCGATAAGGGCCGTTTTGCTGGGATCACCGTCGACCAGCTAGATCTCTTTGTGCTCTTTGGACTTGATGTTCTTGCGTGGGGCCTCAAGCTCTGGGATCTCTAGGTGGTCGGCTAGGGTCTGCTTAGCGTCGAGCGTGGTCTCGGCCATGCGAATAGAGAGGTCATGAGCCTCTGCTATTTTGAAGCTATCATCCTCGCAGGTGTAAGCTGCGTATACGTTGCCCCTGAGAGTTAGAGCCCCCTTCTTAGTAGGCATCTTGAGCACCAAATACCTGTAGTGAGGTATGGCCATGAACTTGGTGAGCACTGGTCGGCCAAGGATAGCATGGTAGGTGACTTCGAAGTCGGCGACCACGAAGTTGATGTAGTCAGTGCAGAAGTGGTCTGGGGTACCAAATTCCATAGGTAGCGTGATCTGCCCGAGAGGTGTGGAGCTCTGTCCGGGGAGAACACCCCAGAACTGTGCCTCGTATGGCTTGAGATCAGCCTAGGTTATCTTCAGGGCTAACAAACTATTCTTGAACAGTATATCGATGGAACTACCGCCGTCAATCAGCACTCTATCGAACTGAACCTTGTTGATACAAGGATCGAGAAACAGAGGAAAATGCCCTGGCTCAGATATTGCAGCCCATTGGTCCTTTTTGTTGAAGGAGATCTCGCGGTGAGACCAAGGAGGGAGCCACGGATCGGCGATGAGGTTGTCGGCATTGGCCACGTTCAAGCAAGCACGGGCAAGCAGCTTGTGCTCTCGTTTGGTCTCGATGGACACTCTGCCCCCAATGATGGTGTGGACACGGTCGGTTGGCTTGACGTACTTGTGACAGGGATTTGCATCTTCATCATCGTTGTCCTCGTTACGCTGCTCCCCTGCGTCGTTAGGCTTGTTGGATTTATCTAGATCCTGTTGGCGCGTGTAGATGGATTTGAGAACACAGTAATTCTCCATGATATGGTTTGACTTGGGATGGAGCTGGCAGGGTCCTTTCAATGCTTTGGCGTAGTCTTCTTCGTAGTTGCGATGTCCGCCACCTTTTTTAACGATGTTGACTTCGCCGTCATCTTCCCGAGCACGCTTGCCCCTGTAATCGTCATGGCAATTACGTCGCTGATTATGCTGGTCATGGTGGTCGCGGGAATCGTTGCGCTGGTTGCGGCGATCAAAATTGTTGTTCCGACCACGGTTGTCGCGGTAGTCATCGCGGTTTGGGGGGTGGTCGGAGCGTGGAACCCTTGCTGCCTCTTCGATGATTATCTTTTTAGCATCATCGGCGTCCGCATATTTTTTAGCAGTAGCTAGGAGCGCTGTGACCGATTCAAGTCTTTTGCGGAGGAGCTTGTCCCTTAGGGCATCGTGGAAGCGGAGACCAGTGATGAAAGCTTTGATTGCCTCGTTGTCGGAGATTGATGGGACCTTGATGTGCATCTCTGACAAGCGTCGGACGTACTCACGCAGTGGCTCATCTTTGCGATCTTGAATCCGCTGCAGATCATATTTGTTGCCGGGTTGTTCGCAAGTAGCAATGAAGTTGTCGATGAATGCTTGCTTGAGCTCTTGCCAAGAATCAAAGTAGTTTGCCGGCAAGCTGACCAGCCATTGGTGGCCTGCATGGCCGACGGCGACTAGGAAGTAATTAGACATGACATGCTCGTCAGCCATGGCTGATCTGCACGCGGTTTCGTAGAGCATGACCCATAACTCGGGGTTCTCCTTGCCGTCGTACTTCTGGAGTTTTTTGAGCTTGAAGTTTTTTTGCCACACGACTTGGCGAAGCTGAGGAGTAAACTGCTTCAAACCCGGAGGGCCATGGGTAGTATCATATTCCATATGGCAATAGCTTTCGTGGGATGCACGATCGTTGGATCTTTGGTTAATGCGATCACGCAGATCGCGTTCTCCGAGGGAATGGCGGAGATCGTTATTGCCATCACGGTGATCCCGATTGCCACCCTGGTTGACCCTACGACCGTGGTTATCACGGCGATTGTCGTGGTTGTCTTGTCGATTATCGTCCCGGTTGTTGCGGCGGTTGTCATCCCGGTAGTCACGATGGTTGTCATCCTAACCACCATCATGACCACCGTTTCTGCCTTGATGGTTGTCTGGTGGGTCGTTGTTGCGCGAGCCATGTTGGTTGGGTGACTGTGGGCGACTTGAGTACTGGCGACTGTGGCTTGATTCGACTGAGATGGACAGAGCCCGGGCTTGGTTTGCAATCTCTGCGGTCTGGGCTATAGCAGCCGTCAGGTAGGCTTGTACATCATCATGAATTGCCTGGATTTCCGGGGTATTGGGTAGTCGTTGCATTGTCGCCATAGCAACAGCTATGTTGGCGCTTGGAGTCCTGAAGACCTACTTTTCCCCTACCCTATCAAAGGCATTGTTGAGATCACGTGGCTGGAACCTTATGCATCGTGCCTCCTCTTCTGCCTCGGCTTCGGCTTGTCTGCGATTAAACCGGTCAATATTGCGTGCTTTGCGTGTTGGCCTTTCTTGTTCTGTTTTGCCAACTGCTGGTGGTTCATCATTACAGACGACATTGATTAAGTCTCCTTACCTTGGTGGGAAGGATGGGAATCATGGGAACCCCGGGGAGTGGTCTGGGATATTCAGATCATATTCAACTTCTTCATTGTCATGATGCTGGAGCTTAGTGTGGACGGAGCCATTAGATGCGATGCCGGACGGGGAGCTTGAGCCACCCTCTTGAACTGTGTGGACCGATCCTTCTTGATACTCCTCAATCCAAACCATGTTGATGAAGTTGCGTGGCTTTGGCCGAGGTCGATGTATAAAACACAGATCTGAGCAGCGTTGTATATTGTACGCGTAGTTGGAAGCAGTGTTTTGCAGGCCGTAGGGCTGAGCCTGGTAATTCTCTATCAAGGCTTCGCACTCAGAGAGCCAGAGACCCGTTGCGGGGGCTGGTCGGTGATGAACGGAGCACCCTTCAGGAGTAGACATGACCACAAGATCCGTACCGAGTCGTGCAGGACGACTGGCCCGAGCTGGTCAGGTAGATCTGTTGTGGGTAGTGGTTACCTATTCGATAGGTTGATTTTGAATTGAATCTACTAGAGCTAGGGTTTCAGCAAGCTTGGTGCCGACCTGATCGATGGAGTCGAGCAGGTCGGTGTTGTTGATCTGCCTCCCTTTGTAGCGAGGAAGCGAACGACGGGTTGTCGACGTGGCTGAAGACGATGCTGGTGTGGCCGGAGCCAGATCCAACGTGGTCGGAGCCGTAGCTGATGCTGGTGAAGCAGTGGTCGACGCAGATTGGATCTGCGCCTCCTCCGTGGTCATGGCGATGAAGTTGTCGAAGCCAGTGGTCTAGGTGATCTGGCCGATGGTGAACGTGAGGCCGTTCGACGTAGCCATGGAACCGGGGATGATGACCATCTTGTTCGTCTGGGGAGCAGTACGCACACCCCCTACCTAGCATGCCACTGTCGATGAAATATGGTCAGCAGTCTACCTAGGGGTATGCCCAAGGTAGTATATTATCGGTAGACAGATGCGCAAGCTATGAACGAGATGGTGATGCAAGACAGACACGAGGTTTTATCCAGGTTCGGCCATCGTGAAGGCGTAATACCTACGTCCTGCATATGATTGTATTGCTATATGTCAATGAGATGATTTTTGAGAGGGGTCCCCTGCTCGCCTTATATAGTCTGGGGGCAGGGTTACAGATCTGGAAACTAATCCTAACCAGTTACAATTGCCATAGGTGACCGGATAAGGATTCCTATTCTAACCGACCAGGATCTTGCTTGATCTCCAAGTCTGCCTTGATTCCTTGCACAGGGCTCCGAGCAGATCGGCTGGGCCATGCGTCGTCTTCTAGTGGGCCGGACCCCCTGGTCCGGGCCAGCCCAATCCTAGCCATAAGGGTATAAAGGTTAATACCCCCACAAGGGTCTTCAATCAGAATGATAATTATTCTCTATTTCCATGACCTGCACTATACGCAACGAAATAAACTCCCAGGCTTCCTACCTGCTACCTATTTCTCACTCACAAGAGCTTCGACCTTGCTTATACTTGAATTTCTCTTGCCTTCATTCCCATAAGAGAAAAGCTTTCCTACCCTAGTTCCTAAGCATAGACATTTCCTCTTTATTTACTATTAGATAGAGTAGAACGACTGTACCAAGCACCATCCCTATGTTGACTAATGCCATGCAAAGAAATCTACTCCTACGAATTCACATCTCTTTTCCATAAACTCCTATGAGAGGACGACTGACGACAAGACAACAGAAAAGTAGCTTACCCAAAGCTAATCCTCAGTTTCAACTAGTACAAAAGCAAAGCTTGTCCCAGCCTCATTAGACTGAAAAGAATTACCCCTACCTCTGTTGGGTCCAGAACAGCGGCCCCTGCTGGAGTGAAACCTTCCACCATTTTCACTCATTATCATATCCAACGAATATACATCGGATAGCTTTCTTGTCGAATTTACTTCGGCTCGCTCTTTTGATAGCCAAGAGTCCCGATCTTTCACTCCATCATGCCTTCGGTAAGGGCTGGCTCACAAGATACAGCCAGAGGTGTGTCCTTGCTTGTATTATCAGAAATCACCGATCCACCGACCCTTGCATTTCATTCTAGTGACAAGGACCTACCTTCAAGCTGAGCGATTGAGAAAAATCTCTGTTATAGCTGCCATTTCTTATTCATATTAGACCACTGACCAAGAGGAAACCATAATAATAATGAGAGATAAGATGCAGCTCACTTGGAAAAAACCCTGTTCTTATTCCTTTACTTGTGTTCAGCTTTGTCATTGGTATGACAATCCATTCTGTCAGACCCATCATAGGCTGTGTAAGGTATTATTGTCGTCACTTCAACAACTGAAAAGGTTTTTTCTAAAGTCGCCACTAGGACACTTGTTAGGAAGGCCTAGGAATGACCCTCTAGCCCTCCAATCTGAAAAAGCAGGAATGTAGGAAAATTATCACTTTAACTACGCCATTCTTGAGCGCCAATCAGTATCCTCCTAGATTCTCATGTGTTGAGTATCAAACAAAAGATCCCATGTTCGGTTGGTCAGATTATTTCGGCTTTACCCATTCATTGTTTTATCGAGGCAAGGCAAAAAGGGACAATTTTCTTATCTTTTGAGGTCTCAACGAACGATTCTTAAATCATTAACGGATGCAGAAATGGGACAAGTTATTACCGGTTTGAGGGGACAATGGTTTTCTCTGTTGTTTCACCAATCTGTTGAATTGGAATGGAGCTCACGACCGTGAAACCCCTCATTGTTTGATGGCACCTATCTTGTTCCCTTCGAGGAGAAATACTACTCTTGTTTTTCTTGTTCCTGTTGTTCTTTCTCGCACCGCCTTGGAGAAGGTAGTGTGCCTATCGACGACTCCTTTCCATTGTATGGGAGGATATCTTCTTTGTTGTAGCTGAACCGATGTATGAATAAGGAGAGTGTGAATGGGGATTGGAGAATGCCTTGCAATGAATTACGGATCCTTCTTGTATGTCCTTGAGAGGAGCCTCTAATGACCTTTCCACACCAGTTTGAGGGAATCCAATCCAGGTGGGAACTCCTAGAATGGGGTTCGAACTTGTTTTTCTTCATAAATATGGGGAATATGCCTTCGAACTACCACTGGTATGATCCATCTTCGATTGACCAGCATCAGGTATCGGCTAATGGCATTTTAGAAAGCTTCTCTTCCCTTGTTGGGTTCCTACCGTTTACTAATAATAAGAGTAGTGGTGCTTTTAGATTGATTTTCTTGTCTGTCTTTGAATGAGAGATGCATAAACTAAAGAAAAGATATGCCCATCTGGATAAATAAATCAAGGTGCTATTATATTACTAGGGGTGATCCTCTTTTAGTGGGGCAAAGGGAACGAAGAGAAGAGGTTTAGTATAAGAACAGAGGAAGGGTTGGAAAAAGATGAATCGGACTTGGCAGATTGAACTAAAGACTATAAAGGAGGAAGAAAGCCCATAATTATCATGTATGACAAGGTTGTTCTTATCATGGTGAAACTGTTGGAAAAAGGTTACTATGACTTTCTATCTATTAGTTGACTACAGAGCTTCTTCATCCTGACCTATCTATATGTGAAAAGCACTCCGCCAGAATCCTGTAGTACTAAGTCGTGGCTTACATGCTAGCCCCTACTCCTTGTTTGGGCAAGATCTATATGGTTTACCAACCTGGCATAGACACCAGATCCTTTTTATCAAGCGTACAGAACCAGTGGAGAAAAAAAGATTTGCAAAAACACACATGAAACATATTGAACTCCTAAGAAACACCTGACCTCAGGTGCTTTTTTTCCTTCTGGATGGTTCTGATGTAGTGAACAGCTTCCAACCATTATGACCTTTTATTTCATTTTTTATTTTCTATAGGAACTCACTACTGCTGCATTTCAAATGTGCCTGCCTATTGCCTTAATTTACAGACCTCTGCGATTCACATATAGCCACACTAATGTAAGAAGCTCAATCGAGTCTAGCCTGAGATATAAAATCACACTAGCCAATCAAAAAAGTAGCCAAACAAAGCCAGGTAGTTTTCATCCATAAGTACACAGGTGAACAAGTAGAAAGAGCTTACTTGGTAGTGGGGAACTCTTGCATTATCTGAGTTTTTATGCCTTTTCAAAACTAGCATCGTAGGAACTTTAAGAAAAAGATATTGTTTTAGCAGCTCTTATTTCTATTTTACTGCTCAACTCGCTCTTAAACATAAAAAGGGCACTTACCCAGAAAGGTCAGTTTTCTTACTAACCCACTTTAAAAGCTAGATCATATGCGGCGATATACTACGACTAAAAGAAAACGAAGACAACAAAGCTTTCCCAGTGAGAAAACGGAGGACTTTACACACTTTTGCTTATTACCAAAGAAGCATGTTGAAAGCGCACGCTTCGTGAAAACAAAGCAGATGGAAGCGGAATGTCCTATCCACCAATAGTATACATAATTTGGATACGTCACTAACTATAGTGAAAAGGATCTTCAGAGTTTTTACGATGTTCCAATCAATGGGTAAGAAGATCCGCCCACAATATGTTCATCTCTTGCATCAAAGACTAGTTCTTCCGAAGGAGAGAAAGGAAAGTGTGGCTTATGAAAATACCATTTGTTATTTTGTTCATTCAAAAAGATCATTAAGGGTGGCCCAGAGGAAGAAATTCAGAATGATCAAACAATTGATAAGATGTAAAGTAATAGCAAGAGTCTAAAAAGCTTCACCAAGTCATCAATAGGTGTTCATAAGTAACAGGTCCTATAAAGGAATGGTGAAAAGAGTAAAAAATGGCCAAAGGACAAAGGAGAGGCCTATCATCACCATCATGTCATAGTTGATGACATCATATATCTTTACCGAGCGGTCGTTGGATATTGTACAGCACAACAATCCATCTGCGCTTACCGCCCGGGTAGCAATGTAGACACCTTCGTTAGATAGAGATTCGAGAGGGGGGTTCTGAAATTGGACCCACATCTCAGCCATAGAGACGTGCTTCGGGTCAAGGTGAGATCTAAAATGCTTTGTGAATTCAATCACCACTGCTTTCTTCTGCGGTGCATTAATATGGTACAACTAAATATCTGACCACACTCTATCTTTGAAGTGGCTATCATACCGAGCACTCAACAGCTTCCTAAAGTGCACTCGCTCATCAGTCGCAACATTAACGCCCTCCTCCATTCACCCATACCTCTCTTTCAATTCCCAATTACATGCTCTGGGAAAGAAGAATTACTAGCTCTCTAACACCGAGCAGATTCAAATAATAGGGCCGTCGATGCCTCCAATGAATAAGTATTATTTACTACTTCTGTCTCACCTCACCCACCCCACAACCCTCGTGGGCAAAAAGCAACTATTTCTTTCTTCCTCTTATGAGCATATTAAACCCTCAGAAAAGACAAAGAAAAGGGGCTCCACTCAGATGCTATTATATTAGTAAGGAACTCTCTTTACTGAAGAACTAGCTCTCCCAATACCCTCGCTAGGGAAATGGAGAGCCTCCTCCTTTTCCTAGAAGTACTATAAGGATTCTCCTACATATCCAGACTCAAGTAAAGACTTTTTCTGGGACGTGGAAGGAGATGCAAAGACAATAGAAAGCGCCTTACTAGCAAAGATAAGCCTTTTGACAACTGGCGTTACATCTCAAACTGGTTTGTGTAATACACTTCCCAGTGTGGGCTTGAAGGCCTATTTTGCTAACACTGGTGATAAGTTCCTTGGTCAGCAAGAAAGACATAGTGTCCCCCTACCTAAAAGAGAGTCATTTTGCTTATGGAGAATCCAAGTCTAGTCCTTTTTTCAAAAGAAAGGCTAATGCAGTTACCGAAAAACAAAGCCACACCCCGGTCATGCATGTAGGGTTTGAAGATATACACCGAATCCAACCGAATCGCACTCAGACAGAAATTGGCTATCATGTGAAAAAATGTTTTCTACTTACTTGCCTGTGTTAAGCATGTGGATATAACCTGGCGGGCATAGAGTCAGAATTCGCTTCTCTTCTCTCGGACTTCGTAGTCTAGTCTCGAAACAAATATGAAAGAGAGTGGAATCAATCCATTACTTAGATCAGTGGTGATCTCATCTTGTCTTGCTTCGAGAGAGGAAACTGACGGACCAAAGATAGATAGACAGCGTGAACTCAGCAATCAGACTGGCAGGAATAAGTACTAAAGGGTAAAGAGATGAATGAATGGAAAAATAAAATAAGAGAAACAATAGCATATTACAATAAATATCTAGAATGTTTTTCTAGTTCTGAGAATTATGAGGGGATCAAAAAGGCTCTAGAGTATGAAAAGCTCCTAGACTACTGTATTCACTTTTAAACCTATGGGTAAACGAGCGGTATCCTGTTATGGATGGTTAAATTGTACTATATTTAGTGGTTTTGTAGGTATCTCTATACTAATAGATATACCGAGGCCCCACAACCTACTACTTGATGGGTTTGAGGGGAGAAGAAGTAGGGTAAAGTGGGACTTCTTAAAAGGTGCGTACATATCTTTCAGGTGCATTGAATTCGGGTTTACTTCAATCAGGCATTCTAGTCTTTAACAGCTATCAAAGTTGTGCTAATGTAAGAAGCTTGGCCTACTTTTAAGGCATAGATGAAAACATGTAACAAGCTTGCCCTACTTTTAAGGTATAGAAACTCAATCTATTAAGGCATAGAAAGGAAATCGAGAAATCATAGGACAGGCGAGAGAGACCTTTTTAGCAGGAAGAAGAATGAGATCCCTCTCAAGGAAAGCTTGCCTAGACAACTGAGTTTATCAAGATGGCTTCAGAGCATGGATTGGTCTGATAAAGCCTATTTTCGGCTAATCATATCCTGTATTTGTAGAGAGCACTAGCCCTTCTCTCTTTCAGGATTGATTCCTGCTCACAGCCTGATAGCTTGCTTGGCTCCTTTACCCTTCATGGTTAGAATGGGTACCACGCGGTTCTACAGGGATCCATTCCATCATCCATCAATCTCTGGATCTAGGCTCGCCTTCACTCGGTCAAGGGGTTGCCCTTTACCTCGTTCCGGTGTGATGAACCCTTTCATTCCTAGAACAGGGTATCTCCAATTTAAGTAACCAGCTTGCCATCCTTCTCAACCCACAATTGGAATTCATCTCGATAATCCTTAGTTAGCTGCCCAGAAGGCGATCCAAACAAGAGCTGTATCAGCTCATGGGGATGACCCAGAATCTCTTTCTTTGGTCTGTTGAACCAACCAGTTACCATGTAAACAACTATACCATGACTAGTTGACCCACCCAGTGAGTAACAACTATCGTAGCGAACCTAAAGCATTCAATTCAGGCTTACCTCTTGGTAAACTTTGACTTTAGTTTGATATTACGCATAACCTTCCATCCAGTGGCCTTCCACCAAATCTTTCTACATCCGTGGTTATTAGACAGGATTCGGTGCTTCTACTTTTAGGCTTGCATTCATAGACTGAATTCCACTATCTTACTTCGCTTATGGTGGGAGTCTCGCTATCCTTGGGTAGGATCTTCTTACCGAGGGTATGACTACAAGAGGACAGCCAGCTGTATTCATGCTCTTCGAAGTACCCCCTTTCTTGTCCACAGCTAGAGAGCTTGTACTCATTTGCCCAACAGTGGTCGGGTTCACCCATTCTTTGAACCTACCAATCTGCTTAACCCTAATGACACCTTCCTTCATATCAGAATGGAACAGTAAACTATATTGTTAGATGCTATGTTTCAAGGATGGAATTCCCAGTACTCAACAGTCAAAATACAAATAGTATCCATGGGATAACCCTGATCGATAGAACTTACCGCTAAACAAGTTTTGACAAGAGGAATGCTTATTGAATAATCATAATTATTGGCTTTATTTATTGCTACTAGAAAGGTAGATACCGGTGGTAAGCGAAGAGGAAATAGACTCTTGTTAGTATCTATTTGAGTAGAAAGGTATGCCATTCAAACCAATTAAATAATTGAAAATGAAGGAGATACTAGCTAATGTGTATGAAGGGCTAGCCTGTATAGCATGGTCTAGGGTGAAGAGAGAGAGAAAGAAGAGACGGTAGAAATGCAAAACCTATACTTTAATGATCTAGTAGACCTATTCACATATGGGGCAAACAAAACAACAACGGTTTCCTTTTACGGCACTGCAAAATCCGAATACCAACTACTATACCCTTTTTCAAAATACTAGCTTTCCCTTTTGCCTCCCCTTCACGGGTAAGATATTTTCTATTCCCAGGACTAGTACGCGTACGCTATTGATATTCCTTGCGCAAGAGCTATTCCTATCCTTTCATCCAAAGCTTCCTGTCGATTCTTGGGATTCAAAGCATCGGCATAGAACATTCTATAGTTTGATTCGGATTCGTCTGCATCTAGGGCCGAAGAGAAAGATGTTTTTTCCTTTGCTTCGGGTTCGGTACACGGCTAATCCCTACTCCTTATTGGGCAAGGGAACTACAACGGCATGATATCCGTAGCGATTCCTACTCCTAGCACTAGCGATAAACAAATCTAATTAAAAGAAATCCTAATCTCCAAAGCCCAACTTCCCTAAAACCAATACGAGTACGAGCGCTAGCCCTTTTGGGAACAACAACGGCTTCCTACTGAAAATCCAGCTAGTTCGAATAGCCGAGGACAGGATTGATCATTTTATTTATATATATGGGAAAGTAGTAAATTGCATTTTCCCTAAGGTCACCAATTGCAAAAAAGTTAGTTTCATATATAGGCCAAATCAATGCAATGTGCGACGGGCGCCTAGCTTCGGGTTAAGCACTAGGGCAGTTCGGGTCTTCCGTGAAGAGATTTAGCTACTCCTCTCCTATTGGAGGTGCGGTTCCTTATCGTTCAAATCAATCAAAAGACCAGGGAATGGAATATGCTTCCTACGCTAGAGAAATGCTATTCCTAGACCTATCGCTGTCCCCTTTAGGAGAGCTATCCCTTTTACGAGCTAGAGCGTAGCGATTCGTACTCCTTTTTGGGGAAGGTAAATGTAAAAAGGTCCAATCCTTTAGGGCAAAGGTATCCTTTGTTTCCTTTAGAACAATCCTAATCGCATATCCAAACCAAAGAAGATGATATTTATTTGAGAAAGCGCATTCTATTATCATATTGCGACACTGATCATATCCCTAACGCTTGCTCTATTGACTTCATTCCTTATCGGTGTTGCGAGCCCCTACTAATAATCGAAAGGACTGAGGCAACTTACTTGTCCCTTTCTAGTAGGATTTGTTGTCTTCGTGGAAAAGTCAAATAAAGGCGCGCAACGTAAGCCCCAAGCTGGGAAAGTTGCATATATATATTGAAGTAAGGGCTTGTCAATCCTTCATAGCCTTCCAAAATTAGTTGTTTTGGGAAGGGCAAATTGCTTAAAAAATAGAATTTCGGAATAAACAAGGATCAAGTTTGATCATGTGGCTGTATTGTGCTTATCGTTAAGCTTTGAGAGGTCAGTTAGTAGTTCCTGGCAAGAAAAGCAATCTACTTCTTTCTACATTCCCCCTTTTGCTACGGGAATGAATAGTTAGCTCTGTTTGGACAGCAGGAACGAAACAACTAGTTGGATAGTGCTAGTCTTTTCTAGCTATCTATTTCTTTCTTTCAACGTGGACAACCAGGAATGCCTAGCTCACTTACTTCTTTGTGGGCTTGTGGCTTTCGCCTAGCTCTCCTTTCTTCCATATGGGCTACCTACTTATGGAAGGCTAAGTGAATGGGTAGCTACTGGTTGATAAGGAATTAGTTCCAGCTATCGTTGAAAGAATGGGGCAGTAAATTTATATTAAAGCATGGAAAAGTGCATAGGTATAATGCATGGGCCCTTACGACATATATGAGCAGTGCTCATCAAGAATACAGTACTACCAGTCTTGTCCAGTAATGAAGAGTAGGAAAGTGCTAGAATGACTAGTATCCCTATTGCTTCTGAATACCGGGTTGCACAGTTGGAACTGAAGGAATAGTAGAGCAGTTTTTACAGCTGAGTCCAGCTATCGTAGCCAGGTGTCCTTCCTCCTACCTACTACTTATTATCCAAATGGAATGGAATGCAAAGATAGCTACTTATTAAGGAACAAATGAAATTTTCCTTATCTACTTCTCTACTTAACTTATCTCTCCATGGAATAGGAGAGCTATGCTTGTAAAGTTTTTCTAGTTAGCTGCACCCAAGCTAGCTACTTTCAATTTTACTTCATTTTTCAATTATACATGAAACTCACATTTTAGCAAATCTATCTCCTTTACATCTTTTTGTCACAAGATATCATATAGTCTTGAATTCAACCTCAACCCCTTGCAGAACAGACTTCATCTTTCGCCACACCCCAACCAAAAGAGAAACTCTCATCCTCAATTCATTCCTTTGGGTACAATGAAGAAATAACTCTAGGCCCCATTGTATTGTTTTTAGGGACCCATTTTCCAGTACAAGAAAACAACCACTCACGACTGAGGCTCCTGAAGAGGAGAGCAAGCTCACCATTCATTTACTTACCTACAATGGTACTTCCATGGAGATACGATCCTACAATGACTCCTTCCTTGGAAATCAATTCAAACTCGGTACTCCAAAGCAATGAAACCAAAGGGAAGAATATTGGAGTTGAGATAGCCTTTCTAGAGTTGACCTATTCGATTGAACTAAAGACTATGGACAGTTTCCTTCCTGTGTTTGCTGTTTCATTCTATCTCTTTACTAGTAGTGGTTGCCAATACTGTGTTTAGCTATTATGGTGACCTGAATGCCATAATGCCTTTCAAGTTCAAACATGTGTCCCCGTTCACTATTTGTGCTAGTTTCTAACTTTTTCCAGGTCAAATTCTACATGTAGTGTAAGTGTATTTGGGGTTTCACCTACCTCTCTACAATGTTCATATGATCGAAGAGGAAACAGTGTGCCCACAATATTGCTAATGACGCAGAGGAAGTTATATGAGCGTGAAGGACTTAAGGTATACCCAACCAAGCTAACAAAGTTTGAATTAGAATGTCAGTATTCAACCCTGTCACTTATATGTAACACCCCAGTGTTATGGTTGCACTAAAACACTTGCATCACATGAGCATGAGCATCATCATCCCATTCATAAGCATCATACCATTATGAATGTTATCATTTCATGTGTGTTTCTATTTGAACTGCTTGGTTTTATGCTAGCAATTGTGTGTGCTCATGTGTGGTCTATGCAAATGTGTGTCAAATGTCCCCTTAAACAACTTAGCTACACTTAGAATGTCTTTAGCAACAATGTTCATGTTGACCATCTTACCTAATTACACTTCTAAGTAATAGCTTGACTTGTGTTGACCCTAGAGCTCTTATCTTTGACTGTTTAAAAAGTACAACTTAGAGTGTTTGCATGTCTAAGCAACCTAAAGCAAAGTTGTAGCAAATTATATAAGGAACAAAAGTTATTTTAGGACCAACTCATGAAAATGTGTGGAACATTCTCAAACATGGCCCACAAGTCAGATTTGGGGTTGAATTCTACACTTAGAAATTTTCTAAGTCCAAGGGCTGATTTCCAGTTTTGCAGGCTCGACTTTGGCTTAATTTTACTCTCTATCCATTGCGAATTAGGCTTTGATCTCTAAAGGAGTTTTGTAGCTGGTACATAGTACTTCAACTTTTGTTTAGGAGGTTTGCGCTAATGACCAAAGGATTCGGAGATCCATCGGCTCCAAATCGTGCTGTCAGGCGTTGAGGTTTCGACTGAAATGGAGCTACAGTGTTTCGGCAGTTCAAGTCATGGCCGACCGAGCTCAGGCCGCGCACGCTAGGTGGTGGCTGCACGCCAGCGTTGCCCCCGCAGGTCAGGCCATCATGGCCACGACGACGCCACGCGCCCATCCGCTCTCCTATTTGCTTCGCCGTGCGCGTCTTGCCTCGTCAGTCCTCGCAGAACCAAGCGCAGCGCCGCTCCGCTTTGCCGCCGAGAGCACGCCGTCGCCAATTCGCTCGTCGTTGCATCATTGCTCACTCCAGCTAGCCCACTACTCCACCATCGCCTCCTATAGCTCGTCCCCCTCGCCGTTGAGCCGGAGAGTCGAGTGAGAGGCCACCTTTCTTTCTTCCCGCGGCGGAGCGCCATTACCGCGTGAGCTCCGACGAGCTCCCGTGTACTCACCACCGTACCTTGCCTCGATCCGTCACTCCCATAGCTCCGCTGAGACCTCCTCTTGCTCATCATCATCTCGCACAGTCATTCGACCTCAGGTGAGGCCGCTTTCGGCGTTTCCGCGACGTCGCAACCTCACCGGAGTTGGGTGCTCCGTGGCCAGCCCCACCTGGGGTACCTCGTCACCTTCGCTCTCTCCCTTCTCATTTCCCGTGGCACCCTAATGCTTGAATCAGGTCTAGCTAAACCTCTACTAGCCGGTGATGGCCGGCGCACCACTGAGCTCCTCCACCGTGCCGCCATGAACGTCGGCGAGCTACCTCCGGTGGCTCCGCCCTCCCATCACCTACCCCTATCGATGCGCATGGATGAGTAGAACACGCTAGTGCCCTTGGTCTCGCCGGAAAAGTAGCCGCCGGCGAGCTACGCCATTCCCGCGCCATCACAGTCGCCGTGCTCTGTTTTAGTGCCACTTACATGTGGGGTCCCCTGACCGGTGGGTCCCAAGCGTCAGTGATTCAAGCCAGTGATGCTAGCTCATTTATTCAGTTTTTGAATGCAATTTGTGATTTTTGTATCTCCAAATTGGTAGATCCAAATGGAGTGAGGCAAATTTTGGTAGAATCACAATAAAGTGTAGTATTTAAGAAAAATAGGACATGAGCACATGATGTAGAAATTTTGGATGAATTAAATAGGAACTTAAAATGTGTTTTTAAATGCATGCAAACTTGTTTAAATTATATCTTGAGTTTCTGTGATCCAAAAATTATGAAATATTGTGGGTAAGCTATTCTTGCTTAGTAGAAGCTCTGGTCAAAATTTGAGAGTCATTGCATGTATGGTTTTTTAGTTATAGATTTTTCTTTTATCATTGATTGATATTTGTGTAATTTTTTGTAAATTATCTAGGAATCCTATGACCATGAAACTTTGTGGGTAGCATCCTAGTACCTTAAGTATGCTAGGAAAAATATGAAATCTATTGCTTGACACTTTTCACTAAGGTTTCCTATTTATGCCATTTTAAGCCTTTATGCCTTATCATTTTTGTGTAGGATGAGATACTTGTTCAATTGATGTGAAATTTATGTAGTAGACTAGTGGAGACATATATAAGCTACTGTAATTTTTGTGGAATTTTATGTACACTTTGCATATGTGTTTATTATTTAACCTAAGTATCTAAATAAATTATTAAAGGCATGAGAATAATTTATTTAGGAATGGACACTATGTTTTCTGGTGTTCTTTCAACATGTATGATGAGTTAGTAAAGTTGGTCTTGTCCGTTTGTATGTTTACAATGTAAGTTAATAATTATTTCTTGCGTTGTGTCTTTCTGGACAATTCTAGGAACTTTATAAAGTTTCCCATGATAAATTGGTTTGCTGGGAAAGTTGTCAATAACAAAGTTGTAGACAATTTTATAAGTTTTCCAGAAAGTCTTAAATCATGGTATTTGGATCTGTAGAATTCCAGTTATGGATCAAACTTGTAGCTGCTGTTTGCAGCCTGAAAACTGTTGAGTGCAGTGACTGACTTGTTTGCTTTATATGAGTTGATGTGATGATTTAGATGCTAGGCTAATTAATATAAATTGTTAGTTGCAGGTGCTAGACCTCTTACTGAAGATGAACGACTTTATCTTAGGTTATTAGAACTTGGTGAGTGTGCCATTCTTGTTTTCTAAAAAAAGATATGCACCTACTCAGTAAAATAGATGTTAATCTTGCATCATTATGTCTTTCATGCGTCCATTCATACATGTCTATACATGTCATCATCATCTTCCATCTCTTGTGCATGCATGATTCTTATACTATGCATATGCAAGCAATAGGTGTTCCGGAGGGAGTTACGCTTCTGGAATTCGAGCCAGTACTTCCGGAGGAGCCGCAGCAAGCTCAGGAGTAGGAGGTGCAGGCCCCCGAAGAAGGAGTCAACGAAGAAGTCCTTGAGTGCCCCGATCACCAACCTTCATCTTTTCTGAAAGGCAAGCCCCGGAGCATTCTAAGTCTCCTATGTTTTGAAAATGGTTACTTTGAGTATCTTTATTTATGATGCATTAAGTGATAGGAACTGGATGCAAACACTTGTTGCATATATATCTATTCCTTGGCCAGTATACGTACCATGAATCCTATTTAGGTCCAGGAGCGAATCAAAGCTTAGACTTGCTTAGACCGGTAAGAGTCAGGTGATTTCCTATCACCTGCATGTTAGGAGAATGTCTGGTCACGGTTGGCTATATTTGCTATCGTGGAGAATAACCATGTGTTAATAATGAATTGTGACCGGGCGGGATGTCGATAGAGAAGCAACAAGGCAAGGAGGTCTTGGGTGTGGATCTATCCCCATCTGTGTCGGTTAAGGACCGATTCGCTGTACGTCCTCATGTCATGTTGAACGCATGCCTATCACTTAGTTGGCCGGATAACTCGTTCCGACTGCGAAGCCGAGTAGCTCAACTCAGGCCGGAAGACCGAGAAGTGAAAGTGCGCACCTTGGCGGTAGTAAGGATGTGCGGGGAGCTATTGGCGTAAGTCTGAGGTGAGATTAACCACCTAGCGGAATGGACTCCCTGAGGGTGTGGCGCTGCTCGGAGCCGCGATTCCTGAGATGTACCAAAGGTGACCTAAGGCTGCCTTCGCGCGGTATGCCTGGGTTTGTGTTAGGAATACCCCTCCAGCTGGATAGGAATCGATTCGAATCGCCGTCTCTCCCGGATAGTGAGAACTTGACTGAGCAGCGGCAACGTAGATGCACTTAATTGAACTTGATGGTTAAATCGATAATGATGATGATACAACATTATACCGGATATGGTTACTAATGTTTGGAGTTAATCAATTGCTTGCTCTAGTATAGGTGCTAATCTAGTGGATAGGTTAATATTGTTAACTTGCTGCTTACTCATAAATCAAATTATGCTCTCTTATCACTAAAGCTTTTATGCAAAATGGTTGTCAAGCAAGATCCACTGATAAAGCCTTGCATACTCCTTGGTGTCATTTATTTCTGGTTTACGACGGGTAAGTCTAGCTGAGTACCTTCTCGTACTCTGGGTTTATTCCCCCTTATTGCAGATGACGTGCTCTATAACGGCTACTGCAAGTATTGTCTCCACCCTGCGGGGGATGAAGACTAGATCATGGGCATGATCATCTATGTATCTTATCTTACTGCTTTTGCTGGATATGACTATGGAGCTGGCTCGTATTTGAACTAAATGTGTGTGATGGTGTCAAACTACTTTGCTTCCGCTATTTGTGAACTCGTTTTGTAATAACTATGTGTACTCTGATGTATGAGGTACTTATGAACTACTTGTGAAATGGATGTAACATGTGGCTTGTTATGTTGAATTACTATGATCTTGGTTGTAATGCAAGTTGGTTTGAAATCCTTTGTGGTTTTAGTTGACTACCGGGTTTATATGGGTTCAAGTATGGCGATTTGATCACTCCGGTGATTGCTTTCATACTTGTGCTCTTATAAATTGGTCAGTTCTGTTACAGCTGGTATCAGAGCTAGATTCAACATTAAACATGTCATATGTGTATTTAAAACAAAGCTTTTGTTTGCAAAAATCAGTTTTGACATCTTATAGCTATCTATATATAGGTGTTCAAATCTGAAATTTTAGCTAAGTATGCCAGTTGTCATATCCTCTATGCCCAAATAAGGACTTTCAGGTGGCTTATTTAAGTAATAACTTTTGGGGGGTAATTGCTTTTATTTTATTTCGTCGTCCATATGGCGTGCTATTGTATGGATGCCATCCGCTTGGGTGGTAATGTATGGATCAATTGCCTCTATGCCCAGGTAAAGTGAGTTGTGAGAGCATGACCATCCAACTGTCGGTCTAGGGGAGAGTTAGTTATGGTTACCAGAATGTTTACATGTTGCACACATGTACATATGAAGGTACTTAATTGTGGGTGTATCAATCGGGTAGCTTTGGATACCGAAGTATATATATCTGGGGATGTATATATGGAGAGTATCTTAGTTTACTGCTTTCATTGCGTACTTATTTCTTTTGTTGGGATGGGCTGCAATGAAATTTTCTGTAGGTACACTAACAACGCAACGTGTAGCTCAACTAGATACGTATATGAGAGAACGTATGTATGCCACCGTCTATGTCTCTAGAATGTTAAATTTTCTTAAGATTCGTGAGGACGTACGGAACATGCATGCATCATGTTACTCATGCCATTACATTTTTGCATCACTCCCTCCCTTATCTTTAAGTATTCCGTTATACTTTTCTCATCCTGTATGGTAATCCTCTCACACCCAAGTTGCAATGCTACTACTGATGGCCGCACTAGCACTACCGCCCTGGAGCAGCACATTCCTTCATGTGTTTGGCACCCCAACCCTGTTGTGGATGGTGCTACATTCAGTAGGATACACGGAGCCGCCTCGTTATACTTTGATGTAATCTCTAAAACTTGCATGTTGGCTCCATTTGGATGTGAGCTTTAAATAGAAGTCCAGCTTTGAAGTTGACCAAAAATTTGGCATGTGAGCGTATGCATTGCATGAATGTGCGGAGTAAAGTTATGGCGATGTTATGAGGATGAATTATTGTGCCTCTGTTTATTGTATGAAATTAATCTCTCCAATAAGTTCAGTTTGGCATAATTCTACAATTCGTCTGCAATGTATCTGACATCGTCCATCATTACTCACAAATGTGCTTCTGCAGATGTCGCGCAATCTGTGTTCAGGCCATGCTGGGGGTAGTGGTGATGATGATCTTCCACCGCCACCATTGCCCACACCATCTGATCTGTTGGCCATGCTCGTGGAAGTTCAGCGTGCGTTGGGTGATGCTATGCGTACCCTAGCCCAGCATCAAGCACAGGGCCGCCATCAACGACAAGGTCCAGAGCCCAACCAGTTTAGTGATTTCAAGGAATTCCAAGATACCAAGCCGCTCGTCTTTAAGGAAGCTGAAGAGCCGCTCCAAGCAGAAGAGTGGCTAAACACGCTTGAGCACAAGTTCCGTTTGCTCAGGGTGACAGAGCAGATGAAGGTGGAGTATGCTTCGCATCAGCTACAAGGACCAGCAGGTATATGGTGGTGACATTATCGGTCCACCCTACCAGAAAATGCCTAGATCACTTGGAATCGGTTCTAGGAGGCTTTCAAGAGTCATTATATTCCTCCTGGGTTGATGGCCATAAAGCACAATGAGTTTATGAAGTTGGTGCAGGGCACCAAGACACTCACAGAATATCTTCATGCCTTCAATCATCTGGCAAGGTATGCTCCAGAATTCGTTGATTCTGAAGCAAAGAAAATCGCCAGCTTTAAGAGAGGGCTTAGTCCCAAACTGATGAAGTCCATGGGGAACAACAAGAGTGTCACTTTCAATGAGTTCGTAAGCGATGCTCTTACTCAAGAGAATAACGATAATGTCTATGCCGCTTCCAAAAATCGCAAGAGGGCCTTTGAGGCAGGTGTCTCGTAGGCTAAAGCCCTAGTAGCGAAGACTCAGTTTCGCCCACCGACTATAGCCGTTAGGTATCGGCCGCCACAAAAGAAGAATCAGGCAAAGACTAGTTTCAAGAAGGCATTTACTGTACCTCTTCCAAAGGGCACCATAGGACCAGGAAATTCTTTTGTTCCGCCAGCTAATAGGCCCTGCTGGAATTGTGGCAGGACAGGTCATTGGTCCAAGAATTGTCCGTATCCTTAGAGGAACAATCAGAAGCAAGGGAATTCTGGTGCTCATCAAGGACATGTTAACTACACCAACATGACCGAGATACCCTCAGGAGAGGTGGTCACCGTGGGTAAGTTTCTTGTGAATCACCATCCGGCAGTTGTACTATTTGATTCTGGTGCTTCGCATTCATTTATGAGTCCAGCTTTTGCATCAAAATACAATCAAAAGGTAATTACAGTATCCACGGGTAGTTATTGCATTAGTGCAGCTGGAAGTAATATTTCGACCAATCAAATAGTGCTAGCGGTAAGTATCGAAATAGAGGGACGAGTGTTTATGGCCGATGTGGTAGTTCTCCCAGGATTAGGGATAGATGTAATCTTGGGAATGAAGTGGATGAGCGGTCATGGAGTGCTCATTGATACTTCCACTAGGGTCGTTATGTTGAGGGATCCTATCAGCAAGGAAGCCTTCCTTGTGCCACTTCCCAGAGAGCTAGAACTCCATAGCTCTGCTAATGCTATCCAGACCCCGAGAATTGAGGACGTCCCAGTAGTGTGTGAATTTCCAGATGTATTTCCTGATGATCTACCTGGTTTACCGCCGGATCGAGATATAGAATTCAAGATCGAGTTAGTGCCGGGCACTGCACCTATTTCTAGAAGGCCTTATAGGATGCCGCCCAATGAGTTAGCAGAGCTTAAAGTTCAGTTACAAGATCTGTTAGAGAAAGGCCTTATCCGACCTAGTGCCTCTCCCTAGAGTTGTCCTGCTATATTTGTGAAGAAGAAGGACAAGTCATTGTGCATGTGTGTGGATTATCGTCCACTCAATGCGGTGACAATCAAGAACAAGTACCCATTGCCCCGCATTGATATTTTGTTTGATTAGTTATCTAAGGCAAAGGTATTCTCTAAAATTGATTTGAGATCTGGTTATCATCAGATAAAGATTAGACCGGAGGATGTGCCTAAGACCGCTTTCTCCACCAGATACGGGTTGTATGAGTATCTGGTTATGTCTTTTGGCCTGACCAATGCTCCTACATACTTCATATATCTGATGAATTCTGTGTTCATGGATGAACTGGACAAATTTGTAGTTGTCTTCATTGATGACATCTTGATCTTTTCTGTAAATGCTGAAGAACATGCCGAGCATCTGAGAGTTGTTTTATCCAGACTACGAGAGCATAAGCTTTATGCCAAGTTCAGTAAATGTGAGTTTTGGCTTAAGAAAGTACCTTTCTTGGGTCATGTGTTGTCCGATGAAGGGATTTCGGTTGATCCGTCTAAGGTGCAAGAAGTCATGGATTGGAAAGCACCAACTTCAGTGCATGAGGTTAGAAGTTTCCTTGGTTTGGCTGGATATTATCATCGATTCATTCTAGATTTCTCTAAGGTAGCCAAGCACATGACCAGGTTGCTTCAAAAAGATGTGAAGTTTGTTTGGACTCCGGAGTGTGAGACTGCTTTTTGCACTTTAAGGAACTTGTTGACCTCAGCTCCTGTGTTGACACAACCTGATATCGAGAACCTTTTGATGTGTTTTGTGATGCATCAGGTACCGGTTTAGGATGTGTCCTTATGCAGGAAGGCCGAGTTATCGCCTATGCCTCATGTCAGCTAAGGAAGCACAAAGCTAATTATCCAACTCATGATCTTGAGTTAGCTACGGTTGTTCATGCTTTGAAGATTTGGAGGCATTACCTGCTCGGTAACGTGTGCCATATTTATACCGATCATAAAAGTCTCAAGTATATCTTTACTCAACTAGAATTGAACATGAGACAGAGAAGATGGCTAGAGTTGATTAAAGATTATAACTTAGAAGTTCATTATCATCCGGGTAAAGCAAATGTTGTTGCTGATGCTTTGAGTAGGAAATCTCACTATAATTCTCTCTTGGAAGCAGATTATCATTTGGCGCATCTGTTACATCCTGCTGTGTTGCACAGTATTACCCTTAGTTGCTCTCTAGAAAGTAAAATCATCGAGCTTCAGAAAACCGATGTGGGTGTGTTCCACATCAAAAGAAAGATGAAGGAACAAGAGACAAAACACTTTCGTATTGATGAGAAGGGTGTTCTATGGTTTAAGGACAGACTTGTAGTACCGAAGGACAAAGAGCTTAGAAACCAAATCTTAGAAGAAGCTCACTCATCTAAGTTATCTATCCACCCGGGAAGTAGCAAAATGTATCAAGATTTGAAATCTCGCTTTTGGTGGACCAAGATGAAGAAAGAAATCGCAGCTTATGTTGCAAGGTGCGACAATTGTTGTAGAGTCAAAGCAATTCACATGAAGCCTGCTAGACTTCTCCAACCATTGTCTATACCAGGATGGAAGTGGGAAGAGATTAGTATGGATTTCATTGTTGGACTTCCCCCTACCCAAAAGAATTTTAATTCCATATGGGTAATAGTGGATCGTTTAACAAAGTCTGCTCATTTCATACCAGTTAGAGTTGACTATCGACCAAGTGACTATGCTGAGCTATATTTTAACCAGATAGTACGTCTCCATGGTGTTCCTAGAACCATTGTATCCGACAGAGGACCTTAGTTCACCGCTCATTTTTGGGAACAATTGCATAAGATGATAGGGACCAACTTAGTTAGAAGTTCTGCTTATCATCCACAAACCTCCGGACAGACAGAGCGGGTGAATCAAATATTGGAAGACATGTTAAGAGCTTGTGTCATATCATCCAAAGGTTCATGGGATAAGTGGTTACCCTTGGCTGAATTTTCCTATAATAATAGTTATCAATAAAGATTCAAGATGGCCCCGTTCGAAGCGTTGTATGGTCGCAAGTGTAGAACTCCTTTGAACTGGGTTGAATCCAGAGAAAGGAGATACTACAGCATTGATTTTGTCGAAGAGGCTGAACAACAAGTCCGTACTATCCAAAAACATATGAAAGCCGCTCAAGCAAGGTAGAAAAGCTATGCGGATAAAAGAAGAAAGCCCATTGAGTTTGAAGTGGGTGATCACGTTTATCTGAAGGTATCACCGATGAAGGGTGTGCAGCGATTCGGAGTAAAGAGAAAGCTTGCACCTAGGTATGTAGGTCCATATCCGATCATAGAGAAGAATGGGAATGTAGCTTACAAGATAGAGTTACCTTACGAGATGAGAGCTATTGTAACAGAACCGCCCAATTTATACAAGATCAAGTACAGCTGTCCTCGCTAACACGTTGACACGCGCATACTTTCACTCATATAAACCCGGTAGTCCGCCGAGTGTCCCAAAAGACCTCGGTATATCAACATCACAACCAAGATCGCGTGATTAAACAAATACACATCACATACACAGGGTTGCAGCGGAAATAATATTACAACTGGGTTCACAATTAAAAGTACCAGTTTGGGTTTCAAAATCGATTAGTGAAAACAACATAGCTTTCAAAAGATTACATTAATATATGTTCCAAATACATTGCTAGCATAAGTGACATCATCCGACAAAAGCATATAGACGAGAAGTAACTATAGAATCACCGAGCCCACCGACGGTTAGCCACCATCTTCAACAGGCCGAGAACTTCACCTGCAACATGGTGGGATAAACCCTGAGTACGAGAAGGTACTCAGCTAGACTTACCCGTCAAAACCAGAAATAAAGGACACCAAGGGTCATGCAAAGCTTATGAGGTGGGCTAGCTTGACACAGTTGCATAAAAGAGCTTATGAATATAGTGACCAATTTAAACTTAGCATCAAGTTTATCATCATTTACCTGTCCACTAGATTAGCACCTGTACTAGAGCACTCACTTATTAGGAACAAACAATATTAACCATAGCAGGTATAATAAGGCTGTCATCATCATATCATCTTTCCTGAACCATTATGTTATTTAGTGTATCTACTTTGGAGATAAGCCCGTCAAGTTCTCACTCACCGGGAGAGACGGTGACTCGAATCGAATTACAACTCAGCTGAGGGGGTATTCCTAACTCTCACCCTGGCATACTTTGCAAGGGTAGCCGTGGGTCACCTTTGGTACAACTCAGGAACCAAATTCGCAGGTTCGATTAGCGCCAGCGCTCTCAGGGATTACCCTTCTGCCAGGACGATCAGGACTTTTAACTCACCTGCCCTTGGACTCACGCCTACGGCTCCCTTCCGATGCGTACTTTATACTTATCGACTCCTGGCCTGAGGTGAGCTACTCGGCTTCGCAGTCGGTCTTCAGACACGGCCAACTAAGAGAGAGGCATGCGTTCAACATGAACAGGAAAGGCTCCAAGATTCAGTCCTTAAGCGACACAGACGGAGTCACTGCAAACCGGCAAGCCTCTGCCCGGTCTTCATTTCAAATTAAGACAGCTTCTTTTCCACGATAGCAAATATAGCCAACCGTGCCATATATATGTCCCTATATCTCGCAGGTGACAGGAAATCACCCGACTTCTACTACGTTTAAGCAGGGCTAAGCACTACATGAACCTGAGCTACATAGGATTCAGGGTATCAATATCTAGACAAGGATTGGATAACCAATGCAGCAAATGTTTGCATCCAACACCTAAACTTAATGCAACAATATATATATAAGTAACAATTAATACTTTAATTGCATTTCGGAAATTAGGAGGCTTAATATGCTCCGGGGCTTGCCTGGGATCCAACACAAGTCAGTTCAGTTAGCTTGCACCGTCCTGGTGACATCTCAGGTCCTAGCACTTGCTTAGTCCTTCCATCTTCGGGATAGATCCATCAAACGCTGTCTTCGGGTTTGGCTCCAACATCGCATCCTTCACGTGGTGTATCTAGCGTACCTAGATGAGATGCAATATGCAAGCGTATGAATACATGGAAGTGCAATAGACAATGCATCGCATGCAGTAAGTAAGACAAGCACAAGGTTACATTAACATGCACAAGCACTTCGCATTGCCTACTTTAAATATCGCACAATTTATCATCCCACGATAGCAAAGAAGATGACAACACCAAGCATGACACAAGTTTCCCAAGATCTCAGGTACTCTAACTCAACCATCATCAAAGGTATGAGCCACACTTAGCAATATACAAGCAAACAACTATAATTGGAATCTGTCAATTTCTGGACATGCAAACAGCAGCTACAAGATTTGGCTATAACTGGAGTTACACAAATCTAAATGACTTGCAAGAAGACATTTTGGAAAGCTTATGAAATTATCTACATTTCATCTACAACCATCACAGCATGATTCCCAAGTTAAGTAGGTCGAAATTATACCTTTACAGAAACTGGTTCATACAAAACAGAGAGCAACAAATCCTGTATTCTAACTTTAAACAGTTGTAACTCAAACACTACTTGGCCAAATGATACCAAATTTTAAAAGCAGCTAGATACATAAATTATCTACCACTTTTGTATAAACAAGTTTCACAACAAAATATATTGTCATGAAGAACTTTGCTAAGTTCCCAGATCTGTCCATAAACCACATCGGCAAGAAAATAATTATTAACTTATGTTGCAAATTCATAATTGGGCAAAACCAACTTTACCAACATTTCACACATGACTAAAGAACACCAGAAAACCTAGTGTCCATGACCAAATAAATTCTTTTAATGCATTTCCTAATTTATTTTAGATAACAAGGTGACTTAATGAACATATACCAAAAGTATACCATAAATTCTACCAAAATTACAGTGGCTCACATATCCTCTCAATAGTCTACTGTACAAATTTCACTCCATTTGAATATGTATAGCAACCTCTATGAAAAAGACAAGTTGCTAAAGCAAGAAATCATGTGAGAGCAAGATAAACCAATAACTCACTCATACTTCATCCAATACTTATGAAATTTTTACCACACATCAACTATCACATGAGTAGCATGCCAAAAAAATTTCACTTCATTTGGAGCCCTAGATCTACAATTATGGAAAATAACAAATTCAACTAGCATTACAACCTTACTGCACAAATCTATTTTTACCACAAAATATTGAAACTAAAACATGCCATATTATAGATCTAATGCATAGATAATTTCATAAGGATTCCAAAAAGTCCTCATTTGCTATTTTACGAATTTCCTATGAATTACTATGAATTTCCAAATATTCAGCAAATTTACTGCAAATAGGTCCTTATCGGCACTATTCATTTGAGTCACAGTCTTCGCAGTTAGACCCCTCCCTTTTATCAAATTTGAGCCCGAGGCCCCTGGTCGCAGTTGAGAATAGAGGAGGCCGGGGAATCGGCCGGTGGCGGCTGGAGAAGGCTCGCCGGCGGCGGCGAGTGGCGGGGAAACATCGAGGGACCCGCGCACACCCGCAGGTGCCAACGGCTTGCCCCACAGCGGCCCGAGGCCCGCTGGCCACGTGAGCAGGCGGTACGGCGGCCATGGCTGTCGCGTGGCCACGCGCTACAGCGGCGAAGGAAGGCCGAGGAGGGGCGCGCGAGGACCAGGAGAGGACGGCGGAGCTGGTGACGGTGGATGCAGGGCTGCCAGGCGCTCGAAGGTGGAAGAACGACGACGGCCAAGCTCGAGCTCACAGCGGCATCAATGGTGGCCGCAAGAGGGCACACAGAGAGAGGCGAGAAGAAGAGCTAGGAGTGGAGAGGCGAGTGAGGAGGCGAGGGCCGCTCGGCTTTCACTCCAGAAGGGCGCCGGGGAGCTATCGCAGAACCGACCAATTTATAAGAATACAAGTACAATGGCAGCCCGCAAGCGGTCGCACTGTCATACTTGAACCCATATAAACTCGGTAGTCCGTCGAGTACCACGATGGGTCTCGATAAACGATTTACAACAACCAAGATCGTACAGGATTCAACATACATGCCATATATTACATAAAGTTCATAGATACATTTCATCATCAGAGTACGAATAAAAGTTATTACAAACCGAGTTTGATAGATAAAGCGGAAGCAATTAAGTTCGAAAATAAAGTTTCCAACATAGTTTGATACAGTGCCAAATAGGATCATGGTCCACAAAAGCAAGGATAGGAATTAATAAAGAGGTCTGCCCAAGGCTTACTCCTCATCCACGGCGGGATAGAAGCAACTCTTGCAATAACCATGATACACAGTGCCATCTGCAACAATGGGAAATAAAACCCTGAGTACGAGAATGTACTCAGCTAGACTTACCCGTCATGAACCAGAAATAAAATGACTCCAAGGATTATGCAAGGCTGTATAAGTGGACGTAACTTGACAACATTTTGCGTAAAAGGCAATTGACTCATTGTACAATTACTATTCCTTTATCAAGTTAATTATAACTATACATTTCTAGATTAGCAACTATCCTGTGCCAAACATGTGGTATATCATTTAAAAGCATACAATAGTAACCATAGCAGTTATTGTACTTCCATATTCATTCGAACCATCATGTTTCATAACACAGTTACTACGATGTTGGGACTAGCCAAGTTTCTCACTATCCGGGAGAGACGGCAATTCGAATCGATTTCAACCAGCTGGGAATTTATTCCTAACACAAACCCAGGTCTACCAGCCACGATAGCCTTAGGTCACCTTTGGTACAACTTAGGTACACATTTCGCGGGTCCGTACCACGCCACACAATCTGGAACACCAGATGCCAGGACATTCAGGCCTAGCCTACCCTTGGGCTCAGTCTGATCGTTCCTCGGAAGGAGCGCACAACAGAACGGGTCCCGGCCTGAGTTGAATTACTCGGCTTCATGGTCGGAACGAGTTATCCGGCCAGCTAAGTGAGAGGCATGCGTTCAATCTTGTCAGAAGCGCAACCAACGGTACGGTCCTTAATCGACACATACGAGGATAGATCCACACCCAAGACCTCCATGTCTTGTTGCTTCTCTATCGACTTCCCGTCTGGTCTCGATTTTCTTTTACCCCATGGTTCTGTTCCACGATAGCAAATATAGCCAACCGTGCTCCGGTATCCACCTATATCTCGCAGGTGACAGGACATCACCCGACTTCTACCGGTCTAAGCATGGCTAAGCATATATTCGATCCTGGACCTATACCGATTTAAAGGTTTAATATCTGGACAAGGAATTTATATGCATCAAGTGGTTCCATTCAACTCTTATAACCTAATGCATCAATCATAAGTACTTAATTAAACATTGTAAATTACTGGGAGACTTAGAATGCTCCGGGGCTTGCCTCGCAGAAAGGAAGTAGGGCGGTGGTCAGGACACTCGGGAAGCTCTTCAGGGTTCTGCTCCACGCCTTCGGGAGCTGTGGCTTGCGGATTCTCCTGCTGGTCCCCTTCCTCTGCTTCTTCGAATTCCAGCAACGTTATCTCTTCCTCCGATCCTAGATGCATGAATATGGCATAAGTATTACGAATGCATATATGTTAACAAGTGCATCATGTTTATTGAGTAGGTGCATATCTCTTCTCGATTATTTAATTATCTACTTCCACAATGCATCGATTATACCACAAAACAGCAGCTACTTGTTTCACTCATAACTAGAGTTCTACTAATCCAAATACAGTGATCCTAGACTTTCTGGAAAGCTTATCAAATTCTCTACATCTTTGTTATTAACCATTTTTACAGTACACATCATTTTTAACATGCAACTCATCAAACTCCAGAATCTGTCCGGAAACTATTCAATTTGCAATACAAAGTAACAATACTTCTACTTCATGTAATCAGTCAAAATTTGACAACATAAAACCTACCAACAGTTTAAGCATACCAAATACATTTAAGATAATATAATGGTGAAGCCCAAACTATTTATTTAAATGCCTTTATTATTTTACTTAGATTTTTAGGTTAAATAATAAGCATATACCAGATGTACTTCATAAATTCTTAAGAATTTACAGTGCCTTACTAATGCTCTCAAAGGACTACTATAAAAGTTTCATGCCATTTTGCCAAGTAGAACATCCTATACAAAAATGACAAGGCAGCAAGGCTTGAAATAGCATAATTAGAAAACCCGATTGAAAATTGTCAAGCAACAGATTTCCTATTTTTCTTAGCATCCATATACTACTAGGATAACCTCCAACAAATTTCATGAGTATTGGATTCCTAAATAATTTATAAAAATTTACACAAGGATCTCCTAATTATAAAAGAAAAATCTATAACTACAAATATACACATGCACTCATCTTCAAATTTTTACCAGAGCTCATATATGCTAAGACTAGCTTACCACAAAAATTTCATAATTTTTCGAGCACAGGAACTCTAGATATAAAATAAACAAATTTGAATGCATTCAAAAGCACATTTCAAATCCCTATTTAAATCCCCAAACATTTCTATTGTAAATGTCAAGAACATATTTTTCCTAAATACTTAACTTCCTAAGGAACACTACACAATTTATTGCACAATTTTTGAAGCTACCAAACTAGAGATCTAAAATTCACAAAACATATGAAATCTGCATTCAAAATGAACTAGCTTTAATACATGGAGTCGCTGACCGGTGGGACCCGCTGGTCAGCAGGGCCCGCCTGTCAGTGAAACCAAAACAGAGCCGGCGGCGCTGAGCAAGCTCGTGCGGCCACGGCTCGTCGACGGTGAGTCCGCCGGCGGTGACGTCTACGCGGTATGACCTACTTGACCGGGCGCATGTGTTGGGCTAGCTAGGTGAGCGGATGACCGGCGCGAAGGGTGACGGCGTCGGCCATGGTGGCATGGCAGAGCCGGACAACGGCGCTACGCCGGTGGAGGCCATGGCGAAGTCAAGTGACGCACTCTACAGGACTACGGAGACTCTACGACGGTGGCTACGCGACCAAGACGGCTAGAGTGGTTCCGATGAGGCATGGCCACGGTAGCGGCCATGGCGGCACTCCAGCGAGGCATCCCCACGGCGGCGCAAGATGAACATAGCTTACTAATGGAAAGACTGTGGATGCTGCTATAAGGGAAGGATAGAGCAGAGGGAGGCGAAGCTCTGGGCGCGACTCATTGAAGAATGGGGCGACGGTGAGCTCAGGTGGGCTCGGCGGAGCGTCGCGACGACAATGGCGAGCGCATGAGCAACGGAGCAGGAGGAGGCAAGCGAAAGCATACGGCCGGCTCGGTGGCAACTTAAACGAGCGGCTGGTGGCTTGCTGGCCGGTGATGCCTGACGAGCGGGCCCAATGCCGGCGTACGGCCGCCAGATGGAGCGCGTGGCCTCGGCGATCACCACGCGGCGAGCCACGCCAGTTGGCCGGTCGACCACTAAATCAACCGATTCAGTCGGTTTGGTTAAGCAAAGCCGAGCCTGACGACGAGTTTTCACGTTGATGTAATAGCTAATCCGTGGCTCCAATTCGTAACTGATCTAAACAACTTTCGTAGACATAAGTACCAGCTACAAATCTTGTTCAAAGAACTTGTTCTAATTCGCAACAGAAACGGAGTAAAATCATCCCAAACATCGGCTGTCAGTCAGTCAAGGTTCATGACTTAGCAAAAATTTGCTAAGTGTTGCAAATGTTGATTTTTCTGATTTTTGTGATCCAATTTCACACATGCTAGGAGCTGAATCAGTTAGTGACCCAAAAATAAAAGTTGTTCCTTATGTCAAATACTACAACTTTGCTTTAGTGATCTCCTCCATGCAAGGTCTCTAACACCTAGTTCAAACTTGGTCAAACAAGCTACATTCAAAAGATGGTACATACTTAAACTATGACATAATGACCTAATTAGCCCTAGCCATAAATACCAAAGTTGTTCATGATGATATTCTAAACATGTTTAAGCTATTTGCAAGGTCACACAATCATCTACATGTTTACACTCATGATCATATGCACATACACATGGAAACATGAAATAATAAGAATGTTGCATATGTTTCAATCAAATGTTTCAAGTGTCAAAGCTTATATATGAATGCTTTATGATCATGCTCATGCTATGCAAGTCAAGTTATGCAAGGCTAACACCTGAGGTGTTACAGCCCCTCCCCCTTATAAAAATCTCGTCCCGAGATTTGCAAGACCTACCATTCTTGGAAAAAGGCGGGATAAACTTCTCGTAAATAATCTTCTCTCCCACGTAGCATCTTGTTCACTATGATTGTTCTATACCACCTTATAGAACTTAATAATCTTACTCCTTGTCACTCTCTCCATCTCCTCTAATACTCGAATTGGCTTTTCTTCATAGGTCAAATCCGATTGAAGCTGCATGTTGGTGGGTGCAATAGCTTCTTCAGGTACTCGAAGATATTTTCTTCAACTGAGAAACATGGAACACATCAAATATTGCACTCATCTCTGGTGGAAGTTGTAACTTATACGCAACATTTCCTTTTTGTTCCAAAATTTTGTATGGCCCTACATATCTTGGTGAAAGCTTCTTTTTCATCCCAAATCTTTTCACATCTTTCATGGGTGATACTCTCAAGTATACATAGTCACCCACTTCAAAAGTCAGTGGTTTTCTTCTTTCGTCGGCATAACTCTTCTATCTTGATTGAGCTGCCTTCATATGTTGTTGGATGATACGTACTTGCTCTTTGGCTTCATTGACAAAATCAATACCAAAGTATCTCCTTTCACCGGGCTCAATCCAGTTCAATGGAGTTCTACATTTTCTACCATACAAGGCTTCAAATGGAGCCATCTTGATACTCGCTTGATAACTGTTGTTATAGGAGAATTCAGCTAAAGGTAACCATTTCTCCCATGAACCTTTTGAAGATATAACACAAGCTCTAAGTAAATCTTCTAGGATTTGGTTCACTCGCTTTGTCTGTCCTAAAGTTTGCGGATGATAAGCTGAACTTCTGATTAGCTTGGTTCCCAAAGCCTGGTGTAAGTGCTCCCAGAAACGAGCTATGAACTGTGGTCCTCGATCTGAGATTATAGTCCTGGGTACTCCATGCAGTCTCACGATCTGGGAAACATATATCTCAGCGTATTTTCCAACTATATACCGTGTGTTCACGGGTATAAAGTGTGCTAACTTGGTGAGACGATCAACAATAACCCATATTGAATCGTGGCCTTGTGGCGTCATTGGAAGGCCTATGATAAAGTCCATGCTGATTTCCTCCCATTTCCATCCTGGAATAGGCAATGGCTGAAGTAGTCCGGCAGATTTCATATGGACAGCTTTTACTCTACTGCAGTTATCACACCTAGCAACATAGGCTGTGATCTCTTTCTTCATCTTAGTCCACCAAAAACGGGTTTTCAAATCTTGATACATCTTACTACTACCCGGATGGATAGACAATTTGGACGAGTGAGCTTCATCTAAAATTTGATTCCTTAGCTCACGGTCTTTTGGTACCACAAGTCAGTCCTCAAACCATAATACACCTCTTTCGTCCAATCTAAAATGTTTGGTTTCTTGCTCTTGCATTTTTCTCTTGATGTGACTTATTCCTACATCGGTCTGCTGTAGCTCTATGATTTTGCTCTCAAGTGAACAACTGATCATGATATTGTGTAGTACAGCAGGATGTAACAAGTTGAATCCATCTTCCAATAATGCTTCCGCATGGCTGCCACGCACGGGGCACACGTCGCCCCTTGAGGCATTTTACCGAGCACGTGGCGGGCGACGGTATGGTCGACGTGGGGAGTCAATTTGGGCTGCTTCTAGGCTGAATTTAGCAATGGGACCAAAACAAAGTTTGCTCACCTTGGTCAGCTCTACATTTCTTATTAAGGGTGCCAAGTCATTTGAGCTATGGATTAGTAGGTAATTAAGCTACAAACTGCTAGTGTCAACACATTGATAACGGTCACAGAAATTCACTTTCGGAGGTCAAAACTCGGTCAAACTCAGTGCAACTTTTTGTATGCTCTTCTCCATAATATAACCTTCAACTTTTATTTTTGGACCAACTCAAGTTGCTTAGCAAAATTTGGAGAATGCGGGATGTCAATGTCGATGTCAGTGAATTCCGGATTGCAAACATTGTCGGGCTGATTTTAGCTTTTCTATTAGACTTTGAGCCTTGTTTTGATCCATTTTGAAACCGAATCATGACTTGGTCTTTTAACAAAGTTTGTTATAATCAAACTTTTATTCAACTTTCATTTTTGGTCAAACCTCATATCTGGTCTAGAAGTCAACTTTATTTCTCGGTCAACGCAAAGCCCTTTTTGCTATAGAATCTAGGGTTTCCATGATTTTCGGATATTTTCTCCATCTTTGCTCAACACAAACCCTTCATAACTTTTGTTGTAGAGTTCAATTAGAGTTGTTGGAGCAAGGTTGCAAGGTTTGGTTGACATCATAGGTTTCCATCTACTTGATAAAGTAATTCATGCAAAGATATGACTTATCATTTCATGTGACTTTTTGATTCCAAACTTCATGAAACTTTTCCATGGGTCTAGATGGATGCATGGGGATGTAATGTACATGGAATAAGCATGTTTAACATTACTCTTGCATAATCTTAACAAGGGTCCATATGTAAGCAAATGTGCATGGCCCAAGTTTAAGTTGGAGCTCCATCATGTAGATTTGATCTTGACACCTTCATTACCACTCGACATGTCATGTTTGAGCTCAAACCCATTGCTTAACTGGTGATAAACACCTAGGGTGTTACAGCCCTCCCCCCTTAAAGGAATCGCGTCCCGAGATTCAGTGCGAAAGACTTTTAAGGGAAGAGAAACATGTCATCCAGTTTCCAACATCAGTGATAGCATTAGGCTACTTAACTTCAGAGTATCAGAGGGACCAAGTTGCTCACGACACTTTCTGATACTTGCTCTTCGTCATAAGTTGTTGTCTAAAGAATTTCCTTCGTTGGCATCCATAAAGCATTGTTACATTGGGAGGAATCCAAGACAGCACTGTCCTACGTACTTCGTCCTTGATGTACGAAGAGTGATACAAGCGTAGACTAAATACTTGTAACATCTACTTCTCTAGTGGATATAGCACAGAACTTATGGACTTTGCACTAGATCGCAGTCGGTTGACGGATATTCCTTGCAACGGTGCTATATTTGTTCCCAAGGTTTGAAAAAGCAGTTCTCTACTAAAGTGGCTTGAGCACAACTTCTCGTAAAGGATGTGATCATAGATGGGGTAAACATCCTTTGAGGGTATGAGAAGCTAGTTAACCAATATCCAAACTGGTTGTAGCGGTGCACTCACTCATATGTCAACTGATGGAAAGCTACATAATGTTCCATGTGTGCAGTGCTCTTTCTCTGATAACGATACTATATTACCTGAGTCAGTTGAGTGAGCGGTGAATGTGATAGCTGACTTTGTTGACTCAGCGTTTTCGACGACCATTATTTAAGGGAATTCTCGTATCCAAACGGCAACTGTTATCTAAGTTATATCTGAGGCAACCCATTGGGTAAAACACATGGAAGACACCTTAGGCATGTTAGCATTTGAGAACCATTGATGCATAAGGATGTTAGCGAGGCTTGGAGGGCAACACAAGTTGCAAGTAATCACAAAACTAGGGACTAGTTCACTACCAAGCAGGTTAAGTACAATTTGCCTTCGTGGTGCAGTTGCACAGCAAGTTGGGTTTACTTGCATCGTAGCAAAACCAGCTTTCTTACTATATTTGACGTCGAGGCTTCCATTCTTAGGTCACTCAATATCTCAAAAACCATAATCCAAAAATCTATGGTTTGACACCTTTCTAATTACATTCGAATTGCAAGGCACAATTTGACTTCTAGAACACCTTGACTGCTCACACATTGCTGATCTAAGAGGGCAAAAGCAAGGCACATAGGGGTGCAATTAATCTTCTCAAGGGTATGGAGGGTTGTCTAACAGCAATACACCTACAAGTTGTAATTTCTTGGTATGAATTACAAACACAACCGTCTAATGCAAAGGATGATCGCAGTCACAGCGAAATTGCAGATTCTGTGCCCTTTTGTTTTCTATTCATATCTCACAAACTACTACTCCCATATGCACAAATTTTGGTGGGCATGTAGATTCATGGGTCTTCTAACTACTCACCAAAATTCAACTCAACCGGACACCGTTTGACCATCCAAACAATTCATCTACCAAAACTGCTATGTTCTGAAATGGCAGCAAACCGAGCCGACAAGATATCTCTCAAATCTGATGTTTTACTCAACCAATACTCAAACTAACTTAAGACATTGAAGGGTCCTAAGCAAGGAATGAGATCACCAAGTTTGGAGTAAATCCAACTTCGTTTGAGTCACTAATCGTCGGCTTGAAGATAACCGGTTTAGTGCCACAAAATCTGGACAGATTTCGTGTTCTTTCTTTTCTTTGCGTCACACATTGAGGTGTGTGTTTTGCACTCTATAATCTTTCTCATAGCAGCAACAGCCTTTCTCTAGCTGAAGATGGAGGCTATAGTCTTCCTGACCTGTTTCTTAGGTAACAATTTCCGCCGTTGATCTAGACACCAACTTGATGATGCACAAGCATTAGACTTGTGGGCTATTTTCACAGGGCACGAAGCATTACTCCACATGGAGGGCATCCCTATATAGATAAGGAACCGCTTCTGAATATTCTCTGGCACTTCAACCAATAGAGCCTTGAACAAACCTGTTTGTGGTACCTAGGGGCACATTGATGCTGATCGAAACTAGGCACATGCTTCCTCTAGTTCCTTACGTAGCCGATGCAACGTTTTGTACTATCTGTGTGATTATCCAAGATGGAAGTGACTTGATAGCACAGGTTTTGGAAAACAAGGCAGTAGCTGCATTGCTAAACGGCTTGCTATTACATTGCTTATCATTGCTCTGCGAGGCATAACCTTCGTAATTAGCAAAAATTGTCACCTAGCTGGAGGTTAAGCTTCCGACTAGTAACTAATCAGTTGTCTCTCAACACTAAAAGTTCTAAATCTATACTCTTGCAAACAATAGTTGTGATTGATGCATAACAGATGGTCGCCATCGAAGTCAGCAGACAAGGGGTCACACTGGAGATTGTTGATTTCAACTGTATGACCATCATGCACCTACAGATCAAGAACTTGAACGGGAGGTTCATGAGCACCCGGTGACCTATTACACCACATGATATCGCCATCCATTATCATTAGATTGATAACTTGTCCAACATTAAGTGTTGGATACCTTTCTGATCCATCATGGATGACATAAGTTGCTCATCAGACGATCGACGTCATTACAGGGACAGTTAGGTAGAGTCGCTTGTTTACCACCTCTTGCAGTCTATTATTGTTTATGTCAGTGACCAGTTCTTCAAAGGATATCCTTTTTGTGACTTCAAAAGGAAGCTCTACTACTTTCGGTCTGATATATGGATCTTCGATAAGATATCAAGAGATAACCAAGGAAGAGCTCACGTGAAAATAACACATCGGTGCAGTTCGGCAATGGATCATGACTAGAAATCTCGATACCAGCGCGCACCCAGCAGCACAACCATGTGTCGGCCGCCCACAAGGAGGCCCTAGGTTCCATCGCGGCACCGTAGATCGCTAATCGTGGCACCATTACTGATCATACAACCAAAGTGAAAATTTCCAGTGGCACCAATTAGATTGTAAGAACAAGCATTGTGCAAAAGAGGGATAGCAAACAAGGATAGTCACAAGGTTAGGAATCAACAAGGAGGCGATCAGAAGATCAAAACACAGTGTAAAAGAACATAGTCTAATTGCTGAAGGCAACTAAGCAGGAGACTCTTGCTAATTTCCATATACGTCTTGTGTCCACCCAAGTGATTACCAGATAAAGATTAACCTAAGATTTGGTCTTGTCGAGCAACAACATGAGATCAAGACTGATAAACATCCAGAGACTTAAAAGAGTTGGAGACAAAATACACGAGATTCGAGGGACAGAGCCATTGCACTGACTAGAGATTCAGTTGATAAAGCAACAACATGATCTGCGAGTAAAAGGTTCCAAAGCCAGGGCAGATAGTGATTATCGTTGCACCAGATTATCAGTAGGAGAAGGAGCAATGAGATCTAACAAGGATTTTTGAGCAGGGTCCTCCCACACAGGAGCGGGACAACCACAAAACATGCAAGCATTCAAGGGAACTAAGCTTGGGCCTAAGGTCAAGCAAAGGCATAGATAAAGTCTTTGTAGCACAACGTTCAAGGCTAGCAACCACGTGTACAGGCTCAGGCTCCCAAGAGAGAACCTAATTGGAGACGACAACTGTGCGATTACGTAATTTAAGCATTGTTTTAGGATAAAGCTATTTGACACTCGTATGCTTACCGAGGACAAAAGGGTGACAACTACGGCACTACCAAGATAACGAGCATCCACGCCTACATCATGGTCTTAAGCGAGCATTTCGAAACACTCAATCCGATTAGCTTAAGCGACTATTACTAAGCACAAAGCTCGTACATAATAAGCAGTCACCTACAGTAACACCACTACACATAAACATGCGAACCTGGTGGTAAGGTACTGTTATCTTTTATTTCCTTTCTACTGAGTAGGTGGATATCCCTACAAAACAAGTTTTACTTACATTTAGCAATTTAGTTTTCAAAGGGGTGAACTTTTTGTTAACTACTAATTCGTCATCTATTTCCTTTGGAAGCAAACATACAAGATGAAACTAATCACACACTACCGTCAAGCACAGCTATTCAAGCAGCATGGGACAAGGCATTTTGTCTAGCTTCACACAGGGAAGATAGTAACATCACATTGATCACAAGTTACTTAGTATTAGAACAGTGTGAGGGAAGCATATTTATGCACAAGCACAATCATGATGCATACTTGTCCTATTTGTCCTCACAAAATTGCCAGCCTAAGGTGGCAATCACGTTCTATGTCGGTGGCATAACACGTACTCTCTTGATATATAGCTAGTCATCAGCTACATTCAATCTACGCATTCGTGGTTAGCGTACCTACAGGCAAATTCATTGCAGCCCATCCCTACAAGAGATAAATAAGCACACAATGAAAGCAGTAAACTAAGATACTCTCCATATATACATCCCCCGATGTATATACTTCGATATCCATAGCTACCCGATAAATATACCCACAATTAAGTACCTTCATATATACATGGGTGTAACATGTAGATATTCCAGTAACCAAAGCTAACTCTCCCCTAGACCGACAGTGGGACGGTCATGCTCTCACAACTCACACTTACCTGGGCATAGAGACAATTGATCCATACATTACCATTCAAGCGAATGGCATCCATACAATAGCACGTCGTATGGACGACGAAAGTAAAATCCCAATGTTAGTACTTAGATAGCCACCTAATAGTCCTTAACTAGGCATAAAGGAGGATGTCGCTAGCATAGTTTTGCAAATTAGTTTTTGACAAATTTGCCTATAGCTAAAGTTTTAGTTAAAATAGGCTTTTTAAAACCAAAACTTTGTTTTTAAAATAATGTACATGACAGTATTATGCTTAATCTTGCTCTGATGCCAGCTGTAACAGAACCGCCCAATTTATACAAGATCAAGTACGGCTGTCCCCGCTAACACGTTGACACGCGCATACTTTCACTCATATAAACCCGTTAGTCCGCCGAGTGTCCCGAAAGACCTCGGTAAATCAACATCACAACCAAGATCGCGTGATTAAGCAAATACACATCACATACACAGGGTTGCAGCGGAAATAATATTACAACTAGATTCACAATTAAAAGTACCAGTTTGGGTTTCAAAATCGATTAGTGAAAACAACATAGCTTTCAAAGGATTACATTAATATATGTTCCAAATACATTGCTAGCATAAGTGACATCATCCGACAAAAGCATATAGACGAGAAGTAACTATAGAATCACCGAGCCCACCGGCGGTTAGCCACCATCTTCAACAGGCCGAGAACTTCACCTGCAACATGGTGGGATAAACCCTGAGTACGAGAAGGTACTCAGCTAGACTTACCCGTCAAAACCAGAAATAAAGGACACCAAGGGTCATGCAAAGCTTATGAGGTGGGCTAGCTTGACACAGTTGCATAAAAGAGCTTATGAATATAGTGACCAATTTAAACTTAGCATCAAGTTTATCATCATTTACCTGTCCATTACATTAGCACCTGTACTAGAGCACTCACTTATTAGGAGCAAACAATATTAACCATAGCAGGTATAATAAGGCTGTCATCATCATATCATCTTTCCTGAACCATTATGTTATTTAGTGTATCTACTTTGGAGATAAGCCCGTCAAGTTCTCACTAACCGGGAGAGACGGCGACTCGAATCGAATTACAACTCAGCTGAGGGGGTATTCCTAACTCTCACCCTGGCATACTTTGCAAGGGTAGCCGTGGGTCACCTTTGGTACAACTCAGGAACCAAATTCGCGGGTTCGATCAGCGCCAGCGCTCTTAGGGATTACCCTTCTGCCAGGACGATCAGGACTTTTAACTCACCTGCCCTTGGACTCACGCCTATGGCTCCCTTCCAAGGTGTACTTTATACTTATCGACTCTCGGCTTGAGGTGAGCTACTCGGCTTCGTGGTCGGTCTTCAGACATGGCCAACTAAGAGAGAGGCATGCGTTCAACATGAACAGGAAAGGCTCCAAGATTCAGTCCTTAAGCGACACAAACGGAGTCACTGCAAACCGGCAAGCCTCCGCCCGGTCTTCATTTCAAATTAAGACAGGTTCTTTTCCACAATAGCAAATATAGCCAACCGTGCCATATGTATGTCCCTATATCTCACAGGTGACAGGAAATCACCCGACTTCTACCGCGTTTAAGCAGGGCTAAGCACTACACAAACCTGAGCTACATAGGATTCAGGGTATCAATATCTGGACAAGGATTGGATAACCAATGCAGCAAATGTTTGCATCCAACACCTAAACTTAATGTAACAATTAATACTTTAACTGCATTTCGGAAATTAGGAGGCTTAATATGCTCCGGGGCTTGCCTGGGATCCAACACAAGTCAGTTCAGTTAGCTTGCACCGTCCTAGTGACATCTCAGGTCCTAGCACTTGCTTAGTCCTTCCATCTTCGGGATAGATCCATCAAACGCTGTCTTCGGGTTTGGCTCCAACATCGCATCCTTCACGTGGTGCATCTAGCGTACCTAGATGAGATGCAATATGCAAGCGTATGAATACATGGAAGTGCAATAGATAATGCATCGCATGCAGTAAGTAAGACAAGCACAAGGTTACATTAACATGCACAAGCACTTCGCATTGCCTACTTTAAATATCGCACAATTTATCATCCCACGATAGCAAAGAAGACGACAATACCAAGCATGACACAAGTTTCCCAATATCTCAGGTACTCTAACTCAACCATCATCAAAGGTATGAGCCACACTTAGCAATATACAAGCAAACAACTATAATTGGAAGCTGTCAATTTCTGGACATGCAAACAACAGCTACAAGATTTGGCTATAACTGGAGTTACACAAATCCAAATGACTTGCAAGAAGACATTTTGGAAAGCTTATGAAATTATCTACATTTCATCTATAACCATCACAGCATGATTCCCAAGTTAAGTAGGTCGAAATTATACCTTTATAGAAACTGGTTCATACAAAATAGAGAGCAACAAATCCTATATTCTAACTTTAAACAGTTGTAACTCAAACACTACTTGGCCAAATGATACCAAATTTTAACAGCAGCTAGATACATAAATTATCTATCACTTTTGTATAAACAAGTTTCACAACAAAACACATTGTCATGAAGAACTTTGCTAAGTTCCCAGATCTGTCCATAAACCACATCGGCAAGAAAATAATTATTAACTTATGTTGCAAATTCATAATTGGGCAAAACCAACTTGACCAACATTTCACACATGACTAAAGAACACCAGAAAACCTAGTGTCCATGACCAAATAAATTCTTTTAATGCATTTCTTAATTTATTTTAGATAACAAGGTGACTTAATGAACATATACCAAAAGTATACCATAAATTCTACAAAACTTACAGTGGCTCACATATCCTCTCAATAGTCTACTGTACAAATTTCACTCCATTTGAATATGTATAGCAACCTCTATGAAAAAGACAAGTTGCTAAAGCAAGAAATCATGTGAGAGCAAGATAAACCAATAACTCACTCATACTTCATCCAATACTTATGAAATTTTTACCACACATCAACTATCACATGAGTAGAATGCCACAAAAATTTCACTTCATTTGGAGCCCTAGATCTACAGTTATGGAAAATAACAAATTCAACTAGCATTACAACCTTACTGCACAAATCTATTTTTACCGCAAAATATTGAAACTAAAACATGCCATATTATAGATCTAATGCATAGAGAATTTCACAAGGATTCCAAAAAGTCCTCATTTGCTATTTTACGAATTTCCTATGAATTACTATGAATTTCCAAAGATTCAGCAAATTTACTGCAAATAGGTCCTTATCGGCACTATTCATTTGAGTCACTGTCTTCGCAGTTAGACCCCTCCCTTTCATCAAATTTGAGCCCGAGGCCCCTAGTCGCAGTTGAGAACAAAGGAGGCCGGGGAATCGGCCGGTGGCGGCTGGAGAAGGCTCGCCGGCGGCGCCGAGTGGCGGGGAAGCGTCGAGGGACCCACGCACACCCGCAGGTGCCAACGGCTTGCCCCACAGCGGCCCGAGGCCCGCTGGCCACGTGAGCAGGCGGTACGGCGGCCATGGCTGTCGCGTGGCCACGCGCTACAGCGGCGAAGGAAGGCCAAGGAGGGGCGCGCGAGGATCAGGAGAGGACGGCGGAGCTGGTGACGGTGGATGCAGGGCTGCCAGGCGCTCGGAGGTGGAAGAGCGACGACGGCCAAGCTCGAGCTCGCGGCGGCATCAATGGCGGCCGCAAGAGGGCACGCGGAGAGAAGCGAGAAGAAGAGCTAGGAGTGGAGAGGCGAGTGAGGAGGCGAGGGCCGCTCGGCTTTCACTCCAGAAGGGCGCCGGGGACGCGACAGGGCAGCCACGCGGCAAGCGGCGCGCGGCAATGGTGGAGGCAAGCTCCCGCATGGCTACCACGCACGGGGCACGCGTCGCCCCTTGAGGCATTTTACCGAGCACGTGGCGAGCGACAGTATGGTCGACGTGGGGAGTCAATTTGGGCTGCTTCCAGGCTGAATTTAGCAATGGGCCCAAAACGAAGTTTGCTCACCTAGGTTAGCTCTACATTTCTTATTAAGGGTGCCAAGTCATTTGAGCTATGTATTAGTAGGTAATTAAGCTACAAACTGCTAGTGTCAACACATTGATAACGGTCACGGAAATTCGCTTTCGGAGGTCAAAACTCGGTCAAACTCAGTGCAACTTTTTGTATGATCTTCTCCATAATATAACCTTCAACTTTTATTTTTGGACCAACTCAAGTTGCTTAGCAAAATTTGGAGAACGCGGGATGTCAATGTCGATGTCAGTGAATTCCGGACTGCAAACACTGTCGGGCTGATTTCAGCTTTTCTATTAGACTTTGAGCCTTGTTTTGATCCATTTTGAAACTGAATCATGACTTGGTCTTTTAACAAAGTTTGTTATAATCAAACTTTTATTCAACTTTCATTTTTGGTCAAACCTCATATCTGGTCCAGAAGTCAACTTTATTTCTCGGTCAACGCAAAGCCCTTTTTGCTATAGAATCTAGGGTTTCCATGATTTTCGGATATTTTCTCCATCTTTGCTCAACACGAACCCTTCATAACTTTTGTTGTAGAGTTCAATTAGAGTTGTTGGAGCAAGGTTGCAAGGTTTGGTTGACATCATAGGTTTCCATCTACTTGATAAAGTAATTCATGCAAAGATATGACTTATCATTTCATGTGACTTTTTGATTCCAAACTTCATGAAACTTTTCCACGGGTCTAGATGGATGCATGGGGATGTAATGTACATGGAATAAGCATGTTTAACATTACTCTTGCATAATCTTAACAAGGGTCCATATGTAAGCAAATGTGCATGGCCCAAGTTTAAGTTGGAGCTCCATCATGTAGATTTGATCTTGACACCTTCATTACCACTCGACATGTCATGTTTGAGCTCAAACCCATTGCTTAACTGGTGATAAACACCTAGGGTGTGACAGCTATCTTCAATGTTTTTCATGTATCTCAATTGAAGAAATGTCTCCATGTTCTCGAAGAAAGAGTCACTTAGAGATGTCAAGTTGAAATCAGATCTATCCTATGAAGAAAGACCAGTGCGGGTTATTGACATGAGAGAAAGAGTAACCCGGAACCATGTGGTTAAGTTCTACAAGGTTATGTGGAGTAACCAGGGTAGTGAGAGCGATGCAACGTGGGAACAGGAAGATTATTTGAAGGATGTATACCCTACCTTTTATTCAAAATGGTACGCTTTTCAAATCTCAGGGCGAGATTTTTATAAGGGGGGAGGGCTGTAACACCCCAGTGTTATGGTTGCACTAAAACACTTGCATCACATGAGCATGAGCATCATCATCCCATTCATAAGCATCATACCATTATGAATGTTATCATTTCATGTGTGTTTCTATTTGAACTGCTTGGTTTTATGCTAGCAATTGTGTGTGCTCATGTGTGGTCTATGCAAATGTGTGTCAAATGTCCCCTTAAACAACTTAGCTACACTTAGAATGTCTTTAGCAACAATGTTCATGTTGACCATCTTACCTAATTACACTTCTAAGTAATAGCTTGACTTGTGTTGACCCTAGAGCTCTTATCTTTGACTGTTTAAAAAGTATAACTTAGAGTGTTTGCATGTCTGAGCAACCTAAAGCAAAGTTGTAGCAAATTATATAAGGAACAAAAGTTATTTTAGGACCAACTCATGAAAATGTGTGGAACATTCTCAAACACGGCCCACAAGTCAGATTTGGGGTTGAATTCTACACTTAGAAATTTTCTAAGTCCAAGGGCTGATTTCCAGTTTTGCAGGCTCGACTTTGGCTTGATTTTACTCTCTATCCATTGCGAATTAGGCTTTGATCTCTAAAGGAGTTTTGTAGCTGGTACATAGTACTTCAACTTTCGTTTAGGAGGTTTGCGCTAATGACCAAAGGATTCAGAGATCCATCGGCTCCAAATCGCGCTGTCAGGCGTTGAGGTTTCGACTAAAATGGAGCTACAGTGTTTCGACAGTTCAAGTCATGGCCGACCGAGCTCAGGCCGCGCACGCTAGGTGGTGGCCGCATGTCGGCGTTGCCCCCGCAGGTCAGGCCATCGCGGCCACGACGACGCCACGCGCCCATCCGCTCGCCTATTTGCTTCGCCGTGCGCGTCTTGCCTCGTCAGTCCTCGCAGAACCGAGCACAGCGCCGCTCCGCTTTGCTGCCGATAGCACGCCGTCGCCCATTCACTCGTCATTGCGTCATTGCTCACTCCAGCTAGCCCACTACTCCACCATCGCCTCCTGTAGCTCGTCCCCCTCGCCATTGAGCCAGAGAGTCGAGTGAGAGGCCACCTTTCCTTCTTCCCACGGCGGAGCGCCATTACCGCGTGAGCTCCGATGAGCTCCCATGTACTCACCACCGTACCTCGCCTCGATCTGTCACTCCCATAGCTCCGCTGAGACCTCCTCTTGCTCGTCGTCATCTCCGCGTAGTCATTCGACCTCAGGTGAGGCCGCTTTTGGCATTTCCGCGTCGTCGCAACCTCGCCGGAGTTGGGTGATCCGTGGCCAGCCCCACCTGGGGTACCTCGTCACCTCCGCTCTCTCCCTTCTCGTTTCCCGTGGCACCCTAATGCTTGAATCAGGTCTAGCTGAACCTCTACTAGCCGGTGATGGCCGGCGCACCACCGAGCTCCTCCACCGTGCCGCCATGAACGTCGGCGAGCTACCTCTGGTGGCTCCGCCCTCCCATCACCTGCCCCTATCGATGCGCATGGATGAGTAGAACACGCTAGTGCCCTTGGTCTCGCCGGAAAAGTAGCCGCCGGCGAGCTACGCCATTCCCGCGCCATCACAGTCGTCGTGCTCTGTTTTAGTGCCACTTACATGTGGGGTCCCCTGACCGGTGGGTCCCAAGCGTCAGTGATTCAAGCTAGTGAAGCTAGCTCATTATTCAGTTTTTGAATGCAGTTTGTGATTTTTGTATCTCCAAATTGGTAGATCCAAATGGAGTGAGGCAAATTTTGGTAGAATCACAATAAAGTGTAGTATTTAAGAAAAATAGGACATGGGCACATGATGTAGAAATTTTGGATGAATTAAATAGGAACTTAAAATGTGTTTTTAAATGCATGCAAACTTGTTTAAATTATGTCTTGAGTTTCTGTGATCCACAAATTATGAAATTTTGTGGGTAAGCTATTCTTGCTTAGTAGAAGCTCTGGTAAAAATTTGAGAGTCATTGCATATATGGTTTTTGAGTTATAGATTTTTCTTTTATCATTGATTGATACTTGTGTAATTGTTTGTAAATTATCTAGGAATCCTATGACCATGAAACTTTGTGGGTAGCATCCTAGTACCTTAAGTATGCTAGGAAAAATATGAAATCTGTTGCTTGACACTTTTCACTAAGGTTTCCTATTTATGCCATTTTAAGCCTTTATGCCTTATCATTTTTGTGTAGGATGAGATACTTGTTCAATTGATGTGAAATTTATGTAGTAGCCTATTGGAGACATATATAAGCTACTGTATTTTTTGTGGAATTTTATGTACACTTTGCATATGTGTTTATTATTTAACCTAAGTATCTAAATAAATTATTAAAGGCATGAGAATAATTTATTTAGGAATGGACACTATGTTTTCTGGTGTTCTTTCAACATGTATGATGAGTTAGTAAAGTTGGTCTTGTCCGTTTGTATGTTTATAATGTAAGTTAATAATTATTTCTTGCGTTGTGTCTTTCTGGACAATTCTGGGAACTTTATAAAGTTTCCCATGATAAATTGGTTTGCTAGGAAAGTGGTCAATAACAAAGTTGTAGACAATTTTATAAGTTTTCCAGAAAGTCTTAAATCATGGTATTTGGATCTGTAGAATTCCAGTTATGAATCAAACTTGTAGCTGCTGTTTGCAGCCTGAAAACTATTGAGTGCAGTGACTGACTTGTTTGCTTTATATGAGTCGATGTGATGATTTAGATGCTAGGCTAATTAATATAAATTATTAGTTGCAGGTGCTAGACCTCTTACTAAAGATGAACGACTTTATCTTAGGTTATTAGAACTTGGTGAGTGTGCCGTTCTTGTTTTCTAAAAAGAGATATGCACCTACTCGGTAAAATAGATGTTAATCTTGCATCATTATGTCTTTCATGCGTCCATTCATACATGTCTATACATGTCATCATCATCTTCCATCTCTTGTGCATGCATGATTCTTATACTATGCATATGCATGCAATAGGTGTTCCAGAGGGAGTTATGCTTCTAGAATTCGAGCCAGTACTTCCGGAGGAGCCGCAGCAAGCTCAGGAGCAGGAGGTGCAGGCTCCCGAAGAAGGAGTCAACGAAGAAGTTCTTGAGTGCCCCGATCACCAACCTTCATCTTTTCTGAAAGGCAAGCCCCGGAGCATTCTAAGTCTCCTATGTTTTGAAAATGGTTACTTTGAGTATCTTTATTTATGATGCATTAAGTGATAGGAACTGGATGCAAACACTTGTTGCATATATATCTATTCCTTGGCCAGTATACGTACCATGAATCCTATTTAGGTCCAGGAGCAAATAAAAGCTTAGACTTGCTTAGACCGGTAAGAGTCAGGTGATTTCCTGTCACCTGCATGTTAGGAGAATGTCTGGTCATGATTGGCTATATTTGCTATCGTGGAGAATAACCATGTGTTAATAATGAATTGTGACCGGGCGGGATGTCGATAGAGAAGCAACAAGGCAAGGAGGTCTTGGGTGTGGATCTATCCCCGTCTGTATCGGTTAAGGACCGATTCGCTGTACGTCCTCATGTCATGTTGAACGTATGCCTATCACTTAGTTGGCCGGATAACTCGTTCCGACCGTGAAGCCGAGTAGCTCAACTCAGGCCGGAAGACCGAGAAGTGAAAGTGCGCACCCTGGCGGTAGTAAGGATGTGCGGGGAGCTATTGGCGTAAGTCCGAGGTGAGATTGACCACCTAGCGGAATGGACTCCCTGAGGGTGCGGCGCTGCTCGGAGCCATGATTCCTGAGATGTACCAAAGGTGACCTAAGGCTGCCTTTGAGCCATGATTCCTGAGCCATCAATTGCTTGCTCTAGTACAGGTGCTAATCTAGTGGATAGGTTAATATTGTTAACTTGCTGCTTACTCATAAATCAAATTATGCTCTCTTATCACTAAAGCTTTTATGCAAAATGGTTGTCAAGCAAGATCCACTGATAAAGCCTTGCATACTCCTTGGTGTCATTTATTTTCGGTTTACGACGGGTAAGTCTAGCTGAGTACCTTCTTGTACTCAGGGTTTATTCCCCCTTGTTGCAGATGACGTGCTCTATAATGGCTACTGCAAGTATTGTCTCCACCCTGCGGGGGATGAAGACTAGATCATGGGCATGATCATCTATGTATCTTATCTTACTACTTTTGCTGGATATGACTATGGAGCTAGCTCGTATTTGAACTAAATGTGTGTGATGGTGTCAAACTACTTTGCTTCCGCTATTTGTGAACTCGTTTTGTAATAACTATGTGTACTCTGATGTATGAGGTACTTATGAACTACTTGTGAAATGGATGTAACATGTGGCTTGTTATGTTGAATTACTGTGATCATGGTTGTAATGCAAGTTGGTTTGAAATCCTTCATGGTTTCAGTTGACTACCGGGTTTATATGGGTTCAAGTATGGCAGTTTGATCACTCCGATGATTGCTTTCGTACTTGTGCTCTTATAAATTGGTCGGTTCTGTTACATTATATATGCCCACTTTTGTCTTAGATTGAAGGGATCTTTAGGATTAATGCAGAAAATAGCTAGGAAGTCTATGTCAGGGACCAATTAAACAGTGGAGTGGTTCCAAATGAAGTTGACTTGCACTGCCTTGCCGGGTTGATAAAGGTATTTAGAACTCCCCAATTTACCATTGGTCTTCCATGTGATTTCGTTCTTTGACCTCCAGATTGAGAAAGAATTGAAAATGACAGCCAAAGATGCAGAGTTGCAGATAACACCTTAAGTGTTATGAATATCAAACAGTTAGGAGTTAGGAATAATTAACATGTAGTTATTTTTATTGTAGGATATCCAAGTTCCCATTGCTTAATTATTTTATTTTACACCATTCCATGATCTGCGTGGTGCCTTTTTGTAGGCATGGTTTCGGGAGCTTCCTTCAGGTGTATTGGATGCACTAACACCATCACAAGTAATGCACTGCAACACGGAAGAGGAGTTCACTCTCCTTGCTTTCCTTATTTTAGCTACTTTACCTCAGAATCCCTCTCTACATCCGGGCTTGCCTACACTATCGTTTCGGTCAAGAAGAAGAATGGTCGGATACGCATATGTGTCAATTTTCGGGACCTAAACAAAGCATGCCCCAAGGGAGAACCCCCTTTCTCTCCACAAGGAACTGATTGCTACAACGGTTACGGCTTCCTCTGATCGAGCTCCTCCAATGAACTACGAACGTACGCTTTCAAGGAATAGGAATAGAAGTCCTATCCGGTCTAGGTTCCTAATCTGATTCCTTCCTTGGCATCGGAACAATACTTTGCTCTACACTCACACACCCAGGCCTAGGAGATAATGAGATGGAATTACTACAAAAGATACACCCTTTGGCACCCGCCCACGTCCCATCAACTGATTGGCCCCAGGCCTACCACTATACAACTAATACTTGCCTGCTTGTTTCTTTTCCTTGTGAGTGTGAGCAAGAAAGGGGATAGACACGGGTGAAGAAAGTAGACCTAGGGGTTTGACTGTTCTGTTGGAGTGGAAGAACATAATTGAGTGCCTGCCCCTTCTCACTTCTGGTTCATCAAGATAGGGTTCCAAGTTGATCTCCATTTCTTCCATTCGCAGTCCAGAAAACTACTGCTTTCAAGCCTACGTGCGTAGGAGTGCACTTCCGTTTTCTACTTCGGAGCCAGGTCGATGTTCAAAAAGAACCAAATATCATAGATTGTTCATGTCGTGAAAAAGAACTTGTCAACGTGATAGATATACTTCGTCTTACAGAAAAGATAAGAAAAAGCGAAGCGGGAAGGGTCACAAAGAGTTTATTTTGGGCTCTGTTCCCGAGGCATACTCAGATAGATAGATAGAGAGGTGTCAGGCTAGCTTTCAAACAATGTCAGCAGAAAACATCTATATAAATTCTCACACGTCCCCTTTTTCGTGGTCTTTTTTCTTGCACCAGGCTTGCTTTGCTTACCTAAGAAACAAGTAAAAAATCAGATATGTTTTAAAACTGGCCTGCGTAAGGCACTTTCAAAAGCTTGATCCCACTCCCGGCTAAATAACCTTCTTTCTTTACTCTCATTCATGTTTACGGTAGAGTCATTCTATCTCTATAAAGCAACAGCTTTACAACCTACTATGCCTAGAGCCTCATTTGAGTGTATGAAGCTGATTGGAAGGATGGGAGAGAACAAAGAATAGTACTAGGCTTTCTACCAACGGTGAACCATAAATAGCAGAGATCGAGCCAGGTTAAACAGATCAAGGGAAATCAGAGCGAGAATTTCTTCTGGTGGGTGAAAGGGGCTATCTAAAACTTCAACCTCATAGACAAATCACAGTGTAAGGAAAAAGGCAGCACAAACTGAGCCGTACTATGGCCATTTGAAATTCTAGACAAGATTGGAACTTTGGCTTGTAGATGGAAATAGCCTGTGGGATCGATGTCCAGTTTTCCACGTGTCTCAATTAAAGAAGGGTAGGCAGTATAACAGACCAAGTACTAGAAAATAAAGTGAAAATCAATTTTGATATGCTTGGTGCCCTCATGAAATAGTGCATTGGCCGCAATGGTTTGGCAAGCCTGCCTAGTTTTCACAAATGATACGGGAGCCGATAGATAAATACCAAGGTCACTTTAGAAAAAAGGAAAATCAAGTTTTTTCTGTTTATCTGGAGTGAGTGTAATTAAAGTGAAATACAGATATCAGTGGTTAGCAAGGAAAGCTTTCAATTCACTAAGCAAAATATAGCTTCAAGCAAGCATGTGGTTTCTAGCTAGGGAGCTCACATAGGGATGATAATAGGGCTGCTAGGGTTGTGGGGGTATGGCCCCCAAGACATGGGCCGCACCATCGGAGGTGGCCCAGTCCACAAGATCAAGACGTGCACGGCGCTGCTCGACGTGCACCGCAAGACATTGAATAGTATCAAATAGGATACTTACCTTGTAACCCTACCTCCTCTAGAGTATATAAGGAGAGGTAGGGGTCCCCTAGCGGATAGGATCTATCAGATCGGATCTACATATAGATCAATACAATACACCAAAGGCACAGGACGTAGGGTATTATGTCGATCAGACGGCCCGAACCTATCTAAATCGCTGTCTCTGCACCTTGTGTCACCATCTGGTTCCTAATTACGCGCACCCCCACCGACAAATCTACCATCGTGGGATACCCCTCGGTGGACTGCCGAGCATATTCTATCGATAGTTGGCGCGCCAGGTAGGGGTGTGCGCTTGATCCATGGCGAGCCAGATGGACCTCAAATCAACAACGCGTTCTCGTCATCAATCTCGTGGAGATCCATGCCGGACCACGACGACGATTCATCGCTGGCTACACCAGCCCTAGCGATAGCAGATCTGATCTCGGAACCACCTTCGAGGTCGTCTTCACCGACAACTCACCGCCCGCCAGGTGTTCGCCGTCAACGCCAACCAGATAGCACCATACGCCACTAACCAGACGCTCTGTCCAAAGCTAAGTCACGCTTTAATATTTTCCTAAATATTCTCCAATCTCCGTATATCGCCATGATGTTTCTCCGAACTATTTTCTCCATGTTTGCTCTCCAAACGATTTTTCAAACCCCTGAACAGTCCTATTGATGCTCGGACGCCTCCAGAGACGGTCCTGTCTTTGGCTCCTCCCTACACGTGCTACGGGCTCCACACTCTACGTTATGGGTGGTCGGCAGCGGCTCCTTGGTCACGCATGTTCCTCCTACATGTGCACGGGCTCCGCGCTCGACGTTATGGACTATGGGCTAGCTAGGGCTGGAGACTCAGCTCCACACTAACTGTTCGGACGGTTTATATTAAATATAAATATATTTTCATGCCAACTGATTGCCGAACTGCATATGTCGTTTCATCACCATTGCTGATTTTTCTCCAGAGTTTATTTATTTTTACATCATGTACTACCCGTTCTACATGTTTGCATTGCAGGATCATCGTCCAAGTGACCGAATCACCTGGTGCTCAGGCTTCCCCACCGATCAACTGGTCGGACCGCTCGGTTCATGGACTCTGTCGCCGACCAGTTGATCGGACTATTCGCCGCTCGTGCTTCATCGCCAGCTACGCCGGTTACTCCTCGGCCCTCGGATTCTTCATGCTCGAGGACTAAGTGGGCACACTTCACTGCACGGATGTCGTTAGCTACGTCGGTGCTCAGACCTCGTCGCCGACGCCGGGCACTCCTCGGTGCTTGGACCTCGCCGCCTATGCCAAGGACTCCTCGATGCTCGGACATCGCCGCCTACGCCGAGGACTCCTCGGTGCTCGGACCTCGCCGCCTACACCGAGGACTCCTCGCTCCTCGATGCTCAGACATCGCCAGCGACGCCGGGGACTCCTTGCTCCTCAGTGCTCGGTCATCGCCAGCGACGCCGGGGACTCCTCGCTCCTTGATGCTCGGTCATCGCCAGCGACGCCGGGGACTTCTCGCTCCTTGGTGCTCAGACATCACCAGCGACGCCGGGGACTCCTCGCTCCTCAGTGCTCGATCATCGCCAGCGACATCGGGGACTCCTTGCTCCTCGGTGCTCGGACATCGCCAGCGACGCCGGGGACTCCTCGCTCCTCGGTGCTCGGACATCGCCAGCGACGCTGGGGACTCCTCGTTCCTCGGTGCTCGGACTTCGCTGCCTATGCCGAGGACTCCTCGGTGCTTGGACCTCGCCGCCTACATCGAGGACTCCTTGGTGCTCGGACCTCACCGCATATGCTGAGGACTCCTCAATGCTCGGACCTCGCCGCCTACGCCGAGGACTCCTCGGTGCTCGGACATCGCCGCCTACGCCGGGGACTCCCCGGTGCTCGAACCTCACCGCCTACGCCGGGGACTCCTCACTCCTCGGTGCTCGGACATCGCCAGCGATGCCGGGGACTCCTCGCTCCTCGATGCTCGGTTATCGCCAGCGACGGCGGGGACTCCTCGCTCCTCGGTGCTCGGACATCGCCGCCTACGTCGGGGACTCCTCGCTCCTCGATGCTCGGACATCGCCGCCTATGTCGGGGACTCCTCGCTCCTTGGTGCTCGGTCATTGCCGCCAACGTCGGGGACTCCTCGCTGCTCGGTCATCGCCAGCGACGCTGGAGACTCCTCACTCCTCGGTGCTTGGTCATCGCCAGCGACGCTGGGGACTCCTCGCTCCTCGGTGCTCGGACATCGCCGCCTACGTCGGGGACTCCTCGCTCCTCGGTGCTCGGACATCGCCGCCTACGCTGGGGACTCCTCGCTCATCGGTGCTCGGTCATCGCCGCCTACGCCGAGGACTCCTCGGTGCTCGGTCATCGCCAGCGACGCCGGGGACTCTTTACTCCTCGGAGCTCGGTCATCGCCGCCTACACCGGGGACTCCTCGGTGCTCGAAACTTGCCAGCTTTGCCAAGGACTCCTCAGTGCTCGGACATCGCTAGCGACGCCGGGACTCCTCGGTCCTCGGTGCTCGGTCATCGCCAGCTTTGCCAGGGACTCCTCGGTGCTCGGACCTCGCCAGCTTCGCTGGGGACTCCTCGGTGCTCGGACATCGCCAGCGACATCGGGGACTCCTCGCTCCTCGGTGCTCGGTCATCGCCAGCGACGCCAGGGACTCCCTTGCCGCTCGGATCTTGCTACGTCTCGTCGATGTGCTATCAAGCTGCTCCATGCTGTTCGGATCAGGGTGCTGATCTTGGGCATCACGTTTGGGGTCTTGATACGTGCATGTCAGACGACGTCGGCAAGCTTTCAGACTTCTTTTTCTTTGACCTTGCTACAAGATTCATTCTTCATCTTCTAGCAGGCTCGGGGACTAAGTGGGCACACTTCACCTTGCGGTGAATGTGCTTGTTCTCATCTCGTGGCTAGCCCGAGGACTGGCTGCCTGCTCGGCTGGTCTTCTACTTTATGACCCTGACACCATGTGACTGCATCACCTACTGTCAGGCTCAGGGACTAGCTATGGGGGTATGGCCCCCAAGACATGGGCTGCACCATCGGAGGTGGCCCAGCCCACAAGATCAAGATGTGCACGGCGCTGCTCGGCGTGCACCGCAAGACATTGAATAGTACCAAATAGGATACTTACCTTGTAACCCTACCTCCTCCAGAGTATATAAGGAGAGGTAGGGGTCCCCTAGCGGATAGGATCTATCAGATCGGATCTACATATAGATCAATACAATACACCAAAGGCACAGGACGTAGGGTATTACGTCGATCTGACGGCCCGAACCTATCTAAATCGTTGTCTCTACGCCTTGTGTCACTATTTGGTTCCTGATTATGCGCACCCCCATCGACAAATCTACCATCATGGGATACCCCTCGGTGGACTGCCGAGCATATTCTATCGACAAGGGTTCTTTGCATTTATTCCAATTTCATTGCTTTGCTTTGAGGCAGTGCACTATCTATATATGATATCATGTGGTGGTATACCTCTAGCGCTAGGTCCCTCGCTTCGAATGGAAGGATCCGTACAGGTTATACTCCCTTACCCGCCCAAGGAGCCATAGAGGACTTGACTAACCACTTGAAACCAGGCACTGAACCCTAAATGCTTCGTCTGGCTATTACCATCCAAAGAGGAAAGACTTTGTTTGACTAGCAGGAATGTATTCTTGGAGCTATGCGAGGATAGAAAGCAGTAAGTAAGTTCTCTCTCATTCAGTTGTTTTTTCAGCGGTGAGATTGATCCCTGTAGGTTTATGAAGACAGGCTTTCGAGGACAAATCTACTATTTATCTTCTTTTCTTTTTGAAACAATTCTCTATAGCTGGTCTGCCCACTGGCCTATCCTACTTTGGTTAAGGTGATTGGAGATTGCTCAATCAGAAAAGGAAAACATTTGATCCTTGCAAAGCTTCAGGACATGAATTGGAATGAAAAAGAAATGATTACTTCAAACTTTAAGAGAGATGGAGGACTCCCAATCGGTTTAAGCAACAGCTTTAAAGTTGAGAAAGAAGAAGGGCCGAAGGTTTTGACATTCAATCAACGGAGTTGTTTTGTATTCGATTCTTTCTATTTCTTCTCTATCCTTCTTCTCTGCCAACCCTACCTTACCTTATTGAATGCCTTGCACTTGCTTTCTCGTCTCAATCCGACGTTCTTCTTTCGACGTGTGAACCTATGAACTTCTCCAACGTCGTAGCTTTAGGTCAATCCCTAGTAGCTTTCTTTGCCGACCAAGCCATCACTCGCCTTCCTACTACCTACTATAGGCTTGCTCCTGAAGCTGGAAAGTAACGAACAAAGTGAAAAACTGGAATGTAGATTGTGGTGCTTCATCTCTAGAGTGGGCTCTTTACTCACCAACAAACACCATTCCACAGCTTCAACATGCTACCAGTACAATCAGAATTGGAAAAAGGATGAGAGTGGCATTGGCTTTAGGGGATGTTGCTAGCTCTATAGTAATTGGATCGGTCATGGTGCATTTTGGAGAAGGATTGGATTGGATAGATAGCTTCTACCTCTCAGACGTGACAATAGTAGGCTATGGAGGCCTGATCGACCATGGAAGGAAGACTCCGCAGATGCTATATGAAAACTCTGCATAGGAGGAGACACTAGCATCTCCACTTGGCCCTTCTAGCATAATCACCGAGACCCTACTTGCGTACTCGGATTACTGAAGGCAACCTATTTGAAAATGGGCTTCCGGCCTACTCAATCCTTTCCCTTTCTGTGTCTCCACATTGAAAAGGGGGGTCCCTCCTCCCCCCGCTAGCTAGATATGGTGGGGTGCTTTCTCTTGATCAAAGTCTCCATTTTGAGATGGCAAACCCGGCTATAAGGGGATAGCAGAGCCCGTGCATAAGATGCGGCCTGGCTGCTTCAATAACAAGCAAATGGATAGCGCTCTGCCTACATGAACCAAACCTATTGTTTGCATCCCTTCCTTACAGAGAGCGAAATTCCGACCCAACGTCTATAAAGAGAAATAACAAAAAGTAGAGTAGGGATGACAGACCGGTACACAGGCACAACATCGTGCAAAGAAAATGAAAAGTAGGGTCTTCAATCAGAATGATAATTATTCTCTATTTCCATGACCTGCACTATACGCAACGAAATAAACTCCTAGGCTTCCTACCTGCTACCTATTTCTCACTCACAAGAGCTTCGACCTTGCTTATACTTGAATTTCTCTTGCCTTCATTCCCATAAGAGAAAAGCTTTCCTACCCTAGTTCCTAAGCATAGACATTTCCTCTTTATTTACTATTAGATAGAGTAGAACGACTGTACCAAGCACCATCCCTATGTTGACTAATGCCATGCAAAGAAATCTACTCCTATGAATTCACATCTCTTTTCCATAAACTCCTATGAGAGGACCACTGATGACAAGACAATAGAAAAGTAGCTTATCCAAAGCTAATCCTCGGTTTCAACCAGTACAAAAGCAAAGCTTGTCCCAGCCTCATTAGACTGAAAAGAATTACCCCTGCCTCTGTTGGGTCCAGAACGGCGGCCCCTGCTGGAGTGAAACCTTCCACCATTTTCGCTCATTATCATATCCAACGAATATACATCGGATAGCTTTCTTGTCAAATTTACTTCGGCTCGCTCTTTTGATAGCCAAGAGTCCCGATCTTTCACTCCATCATGCCTTCGGTAAGGGCTGGCTCACAAGATACAGCCAGAGGTGTGTCCTTGCTTGTATTATCAGAAATCACCGATCCACCAACCCTTGCATTTCGTTCTAGTGACAAGGACCTACCTTCAAGCTGAGCGATTGAGAAAAATCTCTGTTATAGCTGCCATTTCTTATTCATATTAGACCACTGACCAAGAGGAAACCATAATAATAATGAGAGATAAGATGCAGCTCACTTGGAAAAACCCCTGTTCTTATTCCTTTACTTGTGTTCAGCTTTGTCATTGGTATGACAATCCGTTCTGTCAGACCCATCATAGGCTGTGTAAGGTATTACTGCCGTCACTTCAACAACTGAAAAGGTTTTTTCTAAAGTCGCCACTAGGACACTTGTTAGGAAGGCATGGGAATGACCCTCTAGCCCTCCAATCTGAAAAAGCAGGAATGTAGGAAAATCGTCACATTAACTACGCCATTCTTGAGCGCCAATCAGTATCCTCCTAGATTCTCATGTGTTGAGTATCAAACAAAAGATCTCATGTTCGGTTGGTCAGATCAATTCGGCTTTACCTATTCATTGTTTCATCGAGGCAAGACAAAAAGGGACAATTTTCTTATCTTTTGAGGTCTCAACGAACGGTTCTTAAATCATTAACGGATGCAGAAATGGGACAAGTTATTACCGGTTTGAGGGGACAATGGTTTTCTAGGTTGTTTCACCAATCTGTTGAATTGGAATGGAGCTCACGACCGTGAAACCCCTCGTTGTTTGATGGCACCTATCTTGTTCCCTTCGGGGAGAAATACTACTCTTGTTTTTCTTGTTCCTGTTGTTCTTTCTCGAAGAGATGGGTGCACCGCCTTGGAGAAGGTAGTGTGCCTATCGACGACTCCTTTCCATTGTATGGGAGGATATCTTCTTTGTTGTAGCTGAACCGATGTATGAATAAGGAGAGTGTGAATGGGGATTGGAGAATGCCTTGCAATGAATTACGGATCCTTCTTGTATGTCCTCGAGAGGAGCCTCTAATGACCTTTCCACACCAGTTTGAGGGAATCCAATCCAGGTGGGAACTCCTAGAATGGGGTTAGAACTTGTTTTTCTTCATAAATATGGGGAATCTGCCATCGAACTACCACTGGTATGATCCGTCTTCGATTGACCAGCATCAGGTATCGACTAATGGCATTTTAGAAAGCTTCTCTTCCCTTGTTGGGTTCCTACCATTTACTAATAATAAGAGTAGTGGTGCCTTTAGATTTATTTTCTTGTCTGTCTTTGAATGAGATATGCATAAACTAAAGAAAAGATATGCCCATCTGGATAAATAAATCAAGGTGCTATTATATTACTAGGGGCAATCCTCTTTTGGTGGGGCAAAGGGAACGAAGAGAAGAGGTTTAGTATAAGAATAGAGGAAGGGTTGGAAAAAGATGAATCGGACTTGGCAGATTGAACTGAAGACTATAAAGAAGGAGGAAGAAAGCCCATAATTATCATGTATGACAAGGTTGTTCTTATCATGGTGAAACTGTTGGAAAAAGGTTAGTGTGATTTTCTATCTATTAGTTGACTACGGAACTTCTTCATCCCGGCCTATCTATATATGAAAAGCACTCCGCCAGAATCCTCGTAGTACTAAGTCGTGGCTTACAAGCTAGCCCATACTCCTTGTTTGGGCAAGATCTATATGGTTTACCAACCTGGCATAGACACCAGATCCTTTTTATCAAGCGTGCAGGACCAGTGAAGAAAAAAGATTTGCAAAACACACATGAAACATATTGAACTCCTAAGAAACACCTGACCTCAGATGCTTTTTTCCTTCTGGATGGTTCTGATGTAGTGAACAGCTTCCGACCATTATGACCTTTTATTTCATTTTTTATTTTCTACAGGAACTCACTACTGCTGCATTTCAAATGTGCCTGCCTATTGCCTTAATTTACAGACCTCTGTGATTCACATATAGCCACACTAATGTAAGACAGCTCAATCGAGTCTAGACTGAGATATAAAACCACACTAGACAATAAAAAAAGTAGCCAAACAAAGCCAGGTAGTTTTCATCCATAAGTACACAGGTGAACAAGTAGAAAGAGCTTACTTGGTAGGATGTGTTTATGTTGACCTCCTTCCTGCTTGATCTTCTACATAGACGATTTACCATGGGCTCTGGGCGTGCTGTTTTCATGCCAATATTTTCACTTAATATTTATCATAATTGCTGTGTATCATCAAGGTTCGACACTTGTCTTTTTATGTATTATCACCTAGTTATTTGTTCCTGTAAATGCTGTGATGCTCCATAATTTGAGTTTAGTCACTGAGCCCTCACGGTTCTTGGGCTGACTGTGAGTATGTCTATCACCTTGATTTTGTTTTAACAACTCGGTAGCTGCCAGTAACATCATGCTTTGTTTGTTGTTCCTCTAGAGATGGTAGTGTTAAACTCTTGATGATGCCATGTTTGCACTTTGATGTGTGATCTTGGGCCTGTTTTACCTTTAAAATTGTAACTGCCATGGCCTCACAAACCATTCTATCTAGCTCATTCTTGGACTTCCCTGCAATCGTCTTGAGTGACCTAAACAAGTTTGATTGAGCAGTCTAGTTTACCGATTGAAACTTGATTTTGCGGCAAAGAATTTGGTGAACCTTATTCTGCAATAATAATACATTTGACCATTTTCAGGCCGAAGACGAAGACGTTGAAGCTGAGGATGACGAACTTGATGCAGACGCAGAAGACAAGGAGAACATCGAAAGCAAAGCAGGATCTTCCCTGCCAAATAAGAGGAAAAGGGATAGCGAGGATGATGCCAATGGAGACAAGTAAAACCGCGAGGGAAATAGTATTTCCTGAACTTCGGAAGCGTTTGTGTGCACTGATTATTATTTGCATGCTTTCTGGGTCTTTTTTTCCCGCACTTGTAATAGACTAGAGCATAGTGTTTTTAGGCGGTTCCATTTCTGAAGTTATCTTCTTGATTCTGGAGGTTGTCTGACTCTGAAACAATGAGTAATCTTGGATGTCCCCAGCATGTATACACCCTTTGTTTGGTGTGACTTCCTGATGCTACTAATCGAGATCCCAGTTCATATTATTCTACTTGTGCTTCTGGAGGATGATGACCTTCCTTTGTTTGGTGTGACTTCCTGATGCTACTAATCGAGATCCCAGTTCATATTCTACTACTAGTGCTCATCTGTTTCGCATTTGCATAAATCATCAGACAGCGACACGTAGTGTAGGAATTCTCCGTCTCCGGTACGCGTAGTCTGTAGGGTCAGCATAGTCTGGTGGTAAATCAATGTAGTCTGGTGGTACTCTATATTATACTGTACAGTATATGTTTCTGCAAAGTCCAACAGGACACTGCGGCAAGCAGAGTATGCGCTAGGAATTAAATTGTATGGATCCTGGGTCCATTCACTCTACAATGCAGGCTACCGCAGGACGTGCAAGTTCCGCTGGCACACCTGCTTGCATCCCTATATTCCTATCGTGTCTTCCGTGATTCTGTCCATCTATCTTGGCTGGAACTCCGACACGGACATCCCGTTCAAAGACACGTTACGCCGCTCATCAGAGCTCATCGTCTCCCCGTACGCAAAGTGGAAGGCCGGCTTCGACGGTGCCGCAAAGCCGCCTGACCATTGGCCGTGCAGCATGACGAGGACGTCGAGCATGGTCGGGCGGTCCGCCGGGTTCTCCTGCACGCAGAGCAGCCCCAGATGGATGCATTTCATCACCTCGCTCTCCGTCTCCGGGGACTGGCAATCCAAGAACGGGTCCACGGCCTCCAGCGCGGTGCCTCTGACCCAGTGATCCCACACCTAGTAACACAAGACAATATCATTTACGAGTGTGCGTGGTCGGCATCTGCGTTTGTACTGTATAATTCTAAAAAAAAGTACAAGTATACGGTGTTTCTGACCCAGTGACCCAGCGGTGTGTGAAAATTAAAAGAACAATAGGTAGGACTAGGACTACAACTCACGTAGCTCAGCAGAATGATGGATTCTCCTGATGCTGATTCGAACATGTCGGTGTTCTTCCGTCCAGTGACGATCTCCAGGATGAGGACGCCGAGGCTGTAAACGTCAAGCTTCACCGACAGTTGCCCAAGAACTGCATACTCTGGCGCCACGTATCCTCTGCCAAGCATGAAAACAGCTAAGTTTTCAGATCGCGGAACTACTGCTCGACGAAGAAGCTAGGAAGAACACGGCACATAGCAATGTGGGCATGTGGACCGATCGTTCAATTACTTACAGCGTTCCGACAACTTGGCTCGTGATGGTGGTAGTCTTGTCGGCGCTGAAGAGCCTTGCCAGCCCGAAATCGGAGATCTTCGGGTTCATGTCGGCGTCCAGCAGGATGTTGCTCGCCTTCAGGTCGCGGTGGACGATTCTGATCTGTGAATCCTCGTGGAGGTATAGCTGGCCTCGTGCTGTTCCATAGAGTATGCGGTACCTTGTCTCCCAGTCTAACAATGGACGCTTCTCAGGGACTGCAAGAAGGCCAGACATTAGTGATATACTCGCATCTTGAGGACTCAAAGATTCTTAATTGGCATGTCTGAGGTCGAGCACAGGAAGGACAGTGGCAGTGTTCTGTACCAAAAAGGAAGGTGTCCAGGCTTCGATTAAGCATGTACTCGTAGACAAGCAGCTTCTCCTGTCCCATCAAGCAAACGCCGAGAAGCTTTGCAAGATTGTTGTGCCGAAGCTTGGCGACCAGCAGCAGCTCGTTCCTCAGCTCTTTCAGGCCTTGCCCTGAAGCCTTGTCCAGCCTCTTCACGGCGATTTGTCGTCCATCAGGCAAGAGACCCTGAAATTTTAGGCACCGTGTTTATGATGTACTGCATATTTCTGAATGTCCCCAGAGAGATGTGTCTCTACACTACTCTCTAGCAATGGTACCTTGTATACCGCGCCAAAGCCTCCATGTCCAAGCTTATTCTCTTCGGCAAAATTTGCAGTTGCCCTTCTCAGTGTTTCCAGGTCAAAGAGGAGCGACCCGGAATCGTCAGCTTCCTCCGCATCTGCATACACGTGCTTATTCTCATCATTCACCATTAAAGTTATGAATTTTCGCCATGTTCCTTTTGCTTTGAGACTCATTTCTACCATCCTTTTCTTTTTATTCTTAGTATTTATGTTTTCTGAAATATCAAAGATATATGCAGAACTTGATCAGGAACAGGGCGCACAACTCACATCGTTTTACTTGTGCTTTTCTCCAGACGTAGATCATGAACGTGGACAGGAGGAGGACAACTAGGATCCCGAGAACAATGGCCACTACTGTTGCTGCATATCCTGTTCCCCTTGTCCTCTTTGCTGCAGATACAATACATACAATGCAGATAATTAGAGCGATTAAGGAGATGTTTGGCAGAGTGACTTAGGCAGGGAGCAGGTAAGAATCACTTTTCCATTTACACTAGGAGGTGGAAGCTTAAAAAATACTACTCTCTACTGAATCACTCTAGAATCAATTCTACCTGCTCCCTGCCTTAGCTCCTCCACCGTAATCAAGTAGAATCACTCTATTAGAGAATCAAGGAGCAGAGCGAGAGAATCCTAGGAGTGGAGCTATCTCCCAAAGAAGGCCTAAAGCTCGAGGACTACAGTAGTTGCAACTGTTAACGATAATTTCATAAATTATATTTGTGGACGATTCATAGATACTTGCTACAATTACTACGATGATTTGGGTTTCTGTTTTTCTATCTGAAATTATGCAAAGAGCCTACCATCGTCGTGGACTGCTGCACCCGGCGGTGCCGGCGTCAACGTAGGTGCAACAAGCTTCACTACCGGGCTGCTGTCATAGAAGAGGTACACCTCGAATCTCAGGTTGCACCACACCGCGTTGAACTGGAGGCCGGTTGAGCCGTTGAACACGGCCGGCATCTCGTCCTTGAGCCTGCCGAGGCATGCCAGGCACGCCTCGGGAGCCAGGTTGGGCGTGCACTGCACCAGCCCGTAGATGTTGTGCACCAAGTTGCTGTCCGTGGTCGTGAACCCTTTGGCGGAGGTCACCACCCCGGCGGCGTATCTCTTCGTCGAGTTCCGCGCCGCCCAGGCGGACAGCGCGGCCACGAGGTCGGCCGCGAGCCCAACGAACCGACCGGGGTCGGCGGTGACCTTCACCTGCAGGTTGGTGCCGTACCGCACCAGCTCCGCGGCGTCGCCCGGGCTGGCCAGGAAGTCCGTGTCCGAGTACCGGAGGAGGCAGCGGTCGTAGTAGATGGACACGTCCCTGACGCCCCTGCAGTTGCCGAAGGCCATGTCCGGCGCGAGCGCGAGGCAGGACGCGCACCCGCTGCCGTTGACGTCGCCGCGGCAGAGCGCGAGGCCCCACGTCTGGTCTGGGGCGTGGCCGAGCGTGGCGGTAGCGAAGCCTACGGTGGAGCTGGACGCGTTGGCGGACAGGGACCCGAGGAGCGCGACGACGTTGGAGCGGTAGGTGGAGTTAAGGGCGTAGGAGCTGCCGTTGTTGCAGAGGTAGTTGAAAGCGTGGCTGCGGCCCGGCCAGTGAACGGAGAAGAGAAGCAGCAGTAGGAGGACGGCGGCCATGTTGAGCGTGCAGGGTGCGGCGGCCATGAGGTTTACAGAGAGCGAAATTCCGACCCAACGTCTATATAGAGAAATAACAAAAAGTAGATTAGTGAGGACAGACCGGTACACAGGCCAACATTGTGCAAAGAAAATGAAAAGGGTCTTCAATCGGAATGATAATTATTCTCTATTTCCATGACCTGCACTATACGCAACGAAATAAACTTCCAGACTTCCTAACTCCTACCTATTTCTCACTCACAAGAGCTTCGACGTTGCTTATACTTGAATTTCTCTTGCCTTCATTCCATAAGAGAAAAGCTTTCCTACCCTAGATCCTAAGCATAGACATTTCCTCTTTATTTACTATTAGATAGAGTAGAACAACTGTACCAAGCACCATCCCTACGTTGACTAATGCCATGCAAAGAAATCTACTCCTATGAATTCACATCTCTTTTCCATAAACTCCTATGAGAGGACCACTGACGACAAGACAACAGAAAAGTAGCTTACCCAAAGCTAACCCTCAGTTTCAACCAGTACAAAAGCAAAGCTTGTCCCAGCCTCATTAGACTGAAAAGAATTACCCCTGCCTCTGTTGGGTCCGGAACGGCGGCCCCTGCTGGAGTGAAACCTTCCACCATTTTCGCTCATTATCATATCCAACGAATATACATTGGATAGCTTTCTTGTCGAATTTACTTCGGCTCGCTCTTTTGATAGCCAAGAGTCCCGATCTTTCACTCCATCATGCCTTCGGTAAGGGCTGGCTCACAAGATACAGCCAAAGGTGTGTCCTTGCTTGTATTATCAGAAATCACCGATCCACCAACCCTTGCATTTCGTTCTAGTGACAAGGACCTACCTTCAAGCTGAGCGATTGAGAAAAATCTCTGTTATAGCTGCCATTTCTTATTCATATTAGACCACTGACCAAGAGGAAACCATAATAATAATGAGAGATAAGATGCAGCTCACTTGGAAAAAACCTTGTTTTTATTCCTTTACTTGTGTTCAGCTTTGTCATTGGTACGACAATCCGTTCTGTCAGACCCATCATAGGTTGTGTAAGGTATTATTGCCGTCACTTCAACAACTGAAAATGTTTTTTCAAAAGTCGCCACTAGGACACTTGTTAGGAAGGCCTGAGAATGACCCTCTAGCCCTCCAATCTGAAAAAGCAGGAATGCTGGAAAATCATCACATTAACTACGCCATTCTTGAGCGCCAATCAGTATCCTCCTACATTCTCATGTGTTGAGTATCAAACAAAAGATCCCATGTTCGGTTGGTCAGATCAATTCAGCTTTACCCATTCATTGTTTTATCGAGGCAAGACAAAAATGGACAATTTTCTTATCTTTTGAGGTATCCCATGCCCTGCTGTTGGTACAGAGTCCCTGGCTGGGGACATGTCTAGCTTAAGCCTAGGCAAGGGAAAGACGCCGGTGGCGCGCAGTGACGCCCCGTCATCAAGCTCTGCCCCGCCACCTCCCGAGGAATCGGCTCCGGCGGAGCGGAGCCCGGCGACGACATCATCTTAGTACCCCTTCGGGTTGGGCAATGCTGTCGCCACCTACCAATGTTTTGCCCTCGACCTCATCGCCACAACCCTAACCCACACCCACGCTGACTCCTTGGTGGAGGACGAGGCGTGGGCCGGAGCGGACTTCTCCGAGCTTCGCGACCCTGAAGCCATGCGCCGCTTCATGGCCGCGAGCGACTATTGCTTCGGCTACTCCGACTTGATGATAGAGGCACTTACGATCCCACTCGTGAGTGCTTCAACGTCAAGCTCGGGATGCCAAGTGTGAGTGATGAGGATGAAGGGGCAGGCAATCGCTCCCCGCCCCCAAGGAGGCAGGCGGCGCCGCACCTCCACGCGTCAAGCCCCGGGCAGTGCAGAATGAGAACCTTGCTCCCGAGGAACTTTGAAGCCTGGACCTAGAGCAGCTCCGTGAGCTTCAGGCCAAGGTCGAACAAGACCGACTCCTTCTGCAGCAGCTCTGAGACACTCTCGAGCAAGAGCAGCGGGGTCGCGGTGATGGCGGAGTAGCCCGGCGGAGGGCTCACGACGTCAACCACTGCATCAACAAGGACGAAGGGGGCGAGCAACCCCCTATCTTCAATCGCGCTAGCCAGAACGTCGCGACAGCGGCGATGCTACTTTGAATGATGCCCGAGCCCTCTACCTCGGAGGGGCGATGGGTCCACGGCGAGCTCCGAGACCTCCTCGAGACCGCCGCGGTACAGGAGGCCGAAAGTTCCACCTCTCGACGGCGCAGAGGTGCCTCGAAACTACCCATGGCACCGCCTCGGCAGGATAGAGAGGCCTTGGGTCGTCCCGAGCCCGCTCGGGCACCGATAGCCAACAAGGCCCCCTCGGTGCATGACCGCCTCAACGACCAACGCGAGGCGCAAGGCGACCACGATGTGGTCAGTAGGCGATGGCACCACGACAACGATGGGCCCACCCGAGGCTACTACCCGCACCGAGGCGGTCGCTACGACAGTGGGGAGGACCGCAGTCCTTCTCCTGGACCACCTGGCCCTCGAGTCTTTAGCAAGGCCATCTACAACGCCCACTTCTCGGCCCAGTTTCGGCAACTAGCCAACCTCTCAAAGTACAGCGGCGAGACCAACCCCGAGCTGTGGCTGGCCGATTACCGCCTGACTTGTCAGCTAGGCGACGCGGACGATGACCTGCTCATCATTCGCAACCTCCCCTTGTTCTTGTCAGACTCAGTGTGAGCCTGGCTTGAACACCTCCCTCCCTCGTAGATCAACAACTGGCGCGACTTGGTAAAGGTCTTCGTTGGGAATTTCCAGGGCACATACGTGCACCTCGGGAACTCCTAGGACCTCAAGAGTTGTCGCCAGAGGCCAGACAAGTCTCTCTGAGACTTCATCCGACGCTTCTCCAAGCAATGCACCGAGTTGCCCCGCGTCGGCAACTCAGGAATTGTCCAAGCCTCCGTCTCCAGCTCTACGTCACATCGAGGAGTTAGGGGTCAAACACAAGAAGAACAAATAAAATAAGGGGCGCAGCTCAACAGGACTTACCCTCGACCTTTTCCTTCCAGGCTAAGGCCTCGACCCGGGAGGCCTCGGCCACCTTGACAACCTCCGCCAGGGCACCTTTCGTCAGCAGGTGCGCGCCCTGCTCTACCCCCAGCTGCCCGGCCACGACCTTGGTAGAGGCCACCACTTGTTCAGCCTAGGACCTGAAGGTGTCCCGCTCGCCGGCCACCCGGGTCAGCTCCTCCTCTAGCTCCTTGATCTACGCCGCCAAAGGGACGACCTGCTCCCAAGCCATGGTCGCCTCAGCCTTCATATCAGCACAGCGAAGGCGGAGGTCCTCCACCTCCGTGCTCCACGCCGATAGAAGCTCATTGGCATTGGCGAGCAAGTCCTTCTGCTGCCGGAGCTAGTCCCAGACGTCCCTCTCCCACTGGAGGAACATCGACTTCCCAAGGGACCGGGCCTCGAGCTCCTGGATAGGCAGAATAAACGTCAAGCACTGCAAGAAAACTCAAGAAAAAACGACACAGCAGGAGGAAAGAAAGCGCGTACCTGGGCAACGCTGGGTAGGTCGTTAGCCACGACGGACAGCGCTGTCCATAGCGACCGCTCCGCCAGATGGCGGAATTGCTCGAAGGAGCCCCAACGCCTCCCCTCGGCCACGTCCTCAAGGGCGATCAGAGGCTCTCCCTCAGGGTCGTCCTGGCTTCGCCATAAGACACGTGGGTGATCCCACTCGCGGGGCTTGGGTTGTACCCAGACGAGGGCCGAGCTTCCCTCGCTAGAAGTCAGAGTTGGCTGCTCCACGGTACTGGCCACCTCGGCGTCCGCCACCTCCTTCCCCCGGGAAGTATCGTCGGAGGAGATTGAATGAACCTCCACCTCCCAGGCGCTCTCCTGTGACGGCGGCGGGTCTTGGGCTAGGGGCGGTACCAAAGCTTGCCCTGCCTCCATCTCCTCATCCTGGGCCGCCAGCTCTACTGTGCCCAAGTCGGCCTCCGCCACCTCGGCCTCAGTGGTCCCGGGAGCTCCAGCCTCCACCACCTCAGCCTCGGTGGTCCTGGGAGCCCCAGTGTCCGCCACCTCAGCTTCAAAAGCCCTGGAAGCCCTGGCCTCCGCCACCTTGGCCTCGGGGGTCCTAGGGGCCTCGACCTCGCCCTTGCTGGCCTCAGCGATTGAAGGCGCCTTGGCTTCACCTGACCCAAGGGCCCCGGCCTCGTAGGGCGTAGGCGCCTCCTCCCCCGCCGGCTTCGTGGCCGCCTCGGTAGCCTCTCCTTGGGCGACCGGCTCCTTCAGGTCGGCCTTGGCCGACGCCGCACCACACTGTATGGCGGCCTGCGCCTCCACCACCCATTGCGCGGTGGAGCTGGTGCTCACCTTGAGCGCCTTACGTGGCGCCAGGGCAGGCGCTTCCACCTGATGCTTTCGGCTAAAGACAAAGCACTCATGAGGTCAGCATACGACCAAAGAATGAGTGGGAGATGCTGCAAACTCCACTAACAAAACACTTACCTCAAACGGGGACACAATAGCTTCCGCACGGCATCCCTCGTCCTCTACAATGGCGGTGGCGACGGTGGTGGCATGGCCCCCGTGTCCGCTGGTACCGGCCGGCCCTCGCCGGACTCCGACGCCCCCTCGACCCTCTGCAGAGGCGGTTGGGTCGCCCCCGCTGTTGCCCACTCCACCTCCACCGACGAGCCCATTGGGCTGACGGCGCACTTCCCCAACGCCCGTGTCTTAGGCGTGTCGGCCTCGGCCCCAGGGCGGGCGATCACCAGCCCCAAGGCGTCCTCTCCTCCTCTTGGAGAGGCTAGGCCGCTCGCTGACACCCCAGGAGCCGTCTCCCTGACGTCAGGGAGATGGTCTAGGGGACCCCGCCCTGCCTCGCTCTCATCATCATCACTCGAAGAATCCCTCGATGATGATGACGGAGACGGCTCCTCCGAGAGACCATCATGCCTCTATTGCCAGTGATGTTTCTCTAGCTCATCGTGCTCGAGGCTCTTCCTCTTGCGCCTTGCCTTCTTGGCATCCTTCCGCTCCTTGTACGCCTCGGCATGTGCCCTGTTCTCCGCTCACCGCCCTGCGTCCTCGAGAACGGGTAGTGGGGAGGCTTGCACATCCCTCATCCCCTGTAGGAACGGCAAGCGCAAATGAGGGAACAAATTGAAAATGTAAGGAGCAAGAAGGCCTCAGGGGCCGTAGCGACACGTGACTCACCAGAGAGATGTACCCCTCGACGGGCGCATCAGGCATGGGGTCAGATCACTGCTCCTCTGCTGCCCCTCCACCGTCTCTCTCACCAACGTAGAATCTCCTCGTCGGAAAGGGCAATGGCGGACAACCGGATGCCGTCGATCGGCTCACCCGGTGTCATCTCAAACAGGCATTGCCACCGAGCCATCAGCGGCAGCACCCTCCGGTGGTGGAAGGCTGCCACGACCACGGCCGCCGTAAGGCCGTGGCTGCGCAGCCTCTCCAGCGCCTTCAGGAGCGGCTGCAGCTTGGGCTAATCAGCCAACGGGACGCCGTACCTCCACCTCTCCGGCTGGCTCTCCACAACCCTCCCAGTATAGGGGGGAAGCCCACCATCATCATTGCGGAGGTAGAACCAGCTGTTGTACTAGCGGCGGTTGGATGACGTGAGCTGGGCCGAGATGTAGAAAGGCTGCCTGTCTTGGCGCACTTGGAGAGTGCAGTCGCCGGCCCTCAACAGCTTCCGCGTGCCCGCCATACCCGCCGGCTTGGTGTTGAGCCCCGTCCAAAAGAAGTGGAGCCACAACTCCCAGTGGGGAGCGATGCCCAGGTACCCCTCACAGACAGCGCCGAAGATGGCCACCTGCGCGATGGAGTTGGAGTTGAAGTTGTGGAGCTCCACGCCATAGTAATGCGGGAGCGCCCGCATGAACCAGTCTGCTGGCAAGCCGAGGCCACGCTCGTGGAAGGCCACGAAGCTCACGATGTAGCCATCGCGTGGCCTCGGCTCCGACTCGCCCCCCAGACCAATCCACTCTGGTCTGTTGGGGTCGGTGACCGGGCAGAGGAGACCGTCGTCGACGAGCGACTATAGCGTCGCCGTGGACATGTCGGACAGACCCCAAGGATCTGCCTAGAGGACAACGGCACCGCCAGCCATGGGTGCGGTGGAGAATGCGGCTACGGTGGTAAGGCGCGCTCTCGCTATCTCTCTCTCTCCCTCTCCTTTCCTCCCCCTTCTCCCTTCTTCTCCCCGACGCTCTGTTCCTCTGTTCTTAGCAACCGCTCGAGGGCAAAAAGGACGAACGTAGGCAAGGTAAGGAGGGGCGGGGCGTGGCTCGTCATGTATTTATAAGGGAGGGAAGAGGGCGAAATAGACGGGCAACGAAACCAGGGAAGTTTCCCTCAGATCTAGTGTAGTTAATCCAGATCTGACCAAACCGCCCACGTGTCCACCTTTTCCTTATTAATCGCGCGCACACGGTAACGTCCCATCCGTAGACGACGTGTCGCATTCGACCACAGCGACTGCAGGCGCCGTTCCATCTCCCCAAGGAACCACCTCAAAAGGTGCACCCATCGTCGCCAGCCGATGGGAAGGGAATATCCCCCGCCCGATTCCTTTCGGACTAAGGAACTAGGCACTGAGCCCATTACGGTCCAGGGGTTCAAAGGCTAGGCCCCCGAGGGTCTCGATAACCGCCCCAGGACAAACAGAGTCAGGGATGACTATGGGCGAGCCCGTACATGGCCGAGGCCCAAACAAGCAATTGCTTGGGATGCCCTAAGTCATGTCCGAGACCGGTAGGAAGGTCTCTGAATGGGATCCCACCGTAGGGAGGCACCGAGCCCCCGGGGCCAATCGAACGGCCTTAGGACCCACTAGAGAAGCCCTCTGGTACTTTTGGAGTGCATCTCTGGACCGCTAGCTGACCCCTATCAAATGGGGCACAGGCCTCCACTCGGACTTACCCGGTAATAGCTCACCGGAGGTGTCACTGCTCGCGCCCACCGAGGGTAGCCTGGCATACTCCACCCTCCTCCCGAACGAAAAGGATGCGCGAGGGCTGCACAAAAAAGATAGGGAAACTCCTGATCGCCCTCTCGCTCCGAGCAGAGGCTCGGGGGCTCTTCCTGCAACCAAGCCGAGACCCAGCGACCCAAACTCGCACTCGGGGGCTCGGCAAACAACCCCTCCTTCCGAACGAAAATGATGCGCGAGGGCCGCACAAAAAAGACAAGGAAACTCCTGATCGCCCTCTCACTCCGAGCAGAGGTTCGGGGGCTCTTCCTGCCACCAAGCTGAGACCCAGCGACCCAAACTCACACTCGGGGGCTCGGCAAACAACCCCTCCTTCCAAACAAAAAGGATGCGCGAGGGCCACACAAAAAAGACAGGGAAACTCCTGATCGCCCTCTCGCTCCGAGCAGAGGCTCAGGGGGCTCTTCCTACAACCAAGCCGAGACCCAGTGACCCGAACTTGCACTCGGGGGCTCGACAAACGCGATAAGCACCCCTCCTTCTGAACGAAGAGGATGCGCGAGGGCCACACAAAAAAGATAGGGAAACTCCCGATCGCCCTCATGCTCCGAGCAGAGGCTCGGGGGCTCTCCCAACAACCAAACCGAGACCCAGCGACCCAAACTCGCACTTGGGGGCTCGGTAAATGCGATAAAACCCCTCACTCAATATGAGAAAAGCCCCTGGAGGAATAAATCCACTCCTCTAGGGCCTCGGGGGCTACACCCGGTGGGTGCGCTCGCGCGCACCCACCGAAGCCTTGAGTACGAAACGCCATCCCGCCAGGAGCTGCTGCGAGCCAAGTCTCGTCGAAACCTCAGGGAGAGCGCTCACACTCTCCCCAAGGCTCGGGGGATACTGTCGGGCACCATAAAAGGGGTCCCCTAAGCAAGAACCGAAAAAATCGCTTAGACCTTGTAAAAATCGAAGCCAAGAGACAACCACCGGCAAACTCTCACCTTATCCGAGGCTCGGCTGGACCGTCCGGCCCACCTTGAACAATATCCGGGCTCACCCGAAGCGGGCTTGGCCCAGAACAAAACCACAAGGCCTCGAACGAGGTACCGATTCTCTGACTTGCCCGAGGCCCCGCTCGTAAGGCCTCGGACGAGGTACCGATTCTCCGACTCGCCCAAGGCCCCGCCCGAAAGGCCTTGGACGAGGTATCGATTCTCCGACTCACCCGAGTCCCCGCCCGTAAGGCCTTAGACGAGGTACCGATTCTCCACCTTGCCCGAGGCCCCATGCCACAAGGCCTCGGATGAGGCACTGATTCTCCGCCTCGCTCGAGGCCCCGCGCGTAAGGCCTCGGACGAGGTACCAATTCTCCGACTCGTTCGAGGCCGGCTCGGCATCAACCCCATCACCTCTGCCTTGACCGACTTCTCTAACAGGACGTCATGTCCAACTAACGCGTTCAACCACTCCCACGACGTCAGCCGAACGACGGCTCAATACAGCGGAGTGGCCGACGAGACATGAGTCACATCAATACCATGCCATCCAGGACAGGACGGGGCAGGGGTTATCGGCTGCTGTGCCTAGCACTGTGCCCACGACTGACACTCGTGCTGCCTAACCCCTGCTCCAAGGACAGCGTGGCATGGAGAGTGAAGTCCGGGTCCCTGTAGCCTTGGAATCAACGTACAAGACCAACTGCTCCCTCCGAGCCTTAGCTATCCGCTTCCGGGCTTCTATAGCCTCGGGACTCGCGCCTGCTGAGCCCCCCACAATGGTTCAGCCTCTGCACCGACTGGGCCTCGGCTCTCTACGTTGTCAGCACTCTGGGACCGGCACGTTATCCACAGTACGCGCCATGCCCTGCGTCAAACCGCAGGAGCTCCCATGTCGTGCACTGGGCCAAGCTCCTGTGTCCTCGGAGTCAGCGCACCCGCGCCATCACATCTACCTAGCCTCGGCTCCCCGCGTCGGTCAAACATACAGTGACCAGCACGCCTCCAATAGAATAAGGCACGCATGCCACCACAGGAGCTCCCACGTCGCACAGGATCAGGCGTGACCGGCGCATCGCTCCAGTGCACCAAGGACAAGGCCGCTCCATCAACCATGCCGCCACAGTGACGAGCTACAGGGCTCGAACATGCCGCCTTTGCTCACAAAACGCCACATAGAAAATCCATGTACCGCCCCCTGTGCCTCCCTTCGACTATAAAAGGGAGTGACCGGGGCCGCCTCTAGGCAGGACACATGTGCATGCAACGCACAACGCTCTATAACACACGCGCTCCCTCACTACAAGAGATCAATATCTCAAGCAACCCACGCCACTCCACGCAGAGATCTGGGACTAGCTTCCTCTGTCGCTCAGCTTGTAAGCCTCTACTACAAGCACCTCGGTGCAAGGAATACAAGATCGCTCTCTCAGACTGGACGTAGGGCACCTATTGCCTGAACTAGTATAAACCTTGTGTCTCTTTGCATCGCCATCCGGGATTAGGGGCACACAGTACACTTTCACTAGTCGGTTGAGGATCCGTCGGACCCAAAACACTGACAATTCCAATTTCATTGCTTTGCTTTGAGGCAGTGCACTATCTATATATGATATCATGTGGTGGTATACCTCTAGCGCTAGGTCCCTTGCTTCGAATGGAAGGATCGGTATAGGTTATACTCCCTTACCCGCCCAAGGAGTCATAGAGGACTTGACTAACCACTTGAAACCAGGCACTGAACCCTAAATGCTTCGCCTGGCTATTACCATCCAAAGAGGAAAGACTTTGTTTGACCAGCAGGAATGTATTCTTGGAGCTATGCGAGGATAGAAAGTAGTAAGTAAGTTCTCTCTCATTCAGTTGTTTTTCCAGCGGTGAGATTGATCCCTGTAGGTTTATGAAGACAGGCTTTTGAGGACAAATCTACTATTTATCTTCTTTTCTTTTTGAAACAATTCTCTATAGCTGGTCTGCCCACTGGCCTATCCTACTTTGGTTAAGGTGATTGGAGATTGCTCAATTAGAAAAGGAAAACATTCGATCCTTGCAAAGCTTCAGGACATGAATTGGAATGAAAAAGAAATGATTACTTCAAACTTTAAGAGAGATGGAGGACTCCCAATCGGTTTAAGCAAGAGCTTTAAAGTTGAGAAAGAAGAAGGGACGAAGGTTTTGACATTCAATCAATGGAGTTGTTTTGTATTCGATTCTTTCTATTTCTTCTCTATCCTTCTTCTGTGCCAACCCTACCTTACCTTATTGAATGCCTTGCACTTGCTTTCTCATCTCAATCCGACGTTCTTCTTTCGACATGTGAACCTATGAACTTCTCCAATGTCGTAGCTTTAGGCCAATCCCTAGTAGCTTTCTTTGCCGACCGAGCCATCACTCGCCTTCCTACTACCTACTATAGGCTTGCTCCTGAAGCTGGAAAGTAACGAACGAAGTGAAAAACTGGAATCCAGATTGTGGTGCTTCATCTCTAGAATGGGCTCTTTACTCACCAACAAACACCATTCCATAGCTTCAACATGCTACCTGTACAATCAGAATTGGAAAAAGGATGAGAGTGGCATTGGCTTTAGGGGATGTTGCTGGCTCTATAGTAATTGGATCGGTCATGGTGCATTTTGGAGAAGGATTGGATTGGATAGATAGCTTCTACCTCTCAGACGAGACAACAGTAGGCTATGGAGGCCTGATCGACCATGGAAGGAAGACTCCGCAGATGCTCTATGAAAACTCTGCATAGGAGGAGGCACTAGCATCTCCACTTGGCCCCTCTAGCATAATCACTGAGACCCTACTTGCGTACTCGGATTACTGAAGGCAACCTATTTGAAAATGGGCGTCTGGCCTACTCAGTCCTTTCCCTTTCTGCGTCTCCACATTGAAAAGGAGGGTCCCTCCTCCCCCTGCTAGCTAGATATGGTGGGGTGCTTTCTCTTGATCAGAGTCTCCATTTTGAGATGGCAAACCCGGCTATAAGGGGATAGCAGAGCCCGTGCATAAGATGCTGCCTGGCTGCTTCAATAATAAGCAAATGGATAGCGCTCTGCCCACCAAAACCAAACCTATTGTTTGCAGCCCTTCCTTACAGAGAGCGAAATTCCGACCCAATGTCTATAAAGAGAAATAACAAAAAGTAGAGTAGTGAGGATAGACCGGTACACAGGCACAACATCGTGCAAAGAAAATGAAAAGTAGGGTCTTCAATCAAAATGATAATTATTTTCTATTTCCATGACATGCACTATACGCAACGAAATAAACTTCTAGGCTTCCTACTTGCTACCTATTTCTCACCCACATGAGCTTCGACCTTGCTTATACTTGAATTTCTCTTGTCTTCATTCCCATAAGAGAAAAGCTTTCCTACCCTAGATCCTAAGCATAGACATTTCCTCTTTATTTACTATTAGATAGAGTAGAACGACTGTACCAAGCACCATCCCTATGTTGACTAATGCCATGCAAAGAAATCTACTCCTATGAATTCACATCTCTTTTCCATAAACTCCTATGAGAGGACCACTGACGACAAGACAACAGAAAAGTAGCTTACCCAAAGCTAATCCTCAGTTTCAACCATTACAAAAGCAAAGCTTGTCCCAGCATCATTAGACTGAAAAGAATTACCCCTGCCTCTGTTGGGTCCAGAACGGCGGCCCCTGCTGGAGTGAAACCTTCCACCATTTTCACTCATTATCATATCCAATGAATATACATCGGATAGCTTTCTTGTCGAATTTACTTCGGCTCGCTCTTTTGATAGCCAAGAGTCCCGATCTTTCACTCCATGATGCCTTCGGTAAGGGCTGGCTCACAAGATACATCCGAGGTGTGTCCTTACCTGTATTATCAGAAATCACCAATCCACCAACCCTTGCATTTCGTTCTAGTGACAAGGACCTACCTTCAAGCTAAGCGATTGAGAAAAATCTCTGTTATAGCTGCCATTTCTTATTCATATTAGACCACTGACCAAGAGGAAACCATAATAATAATGAGAGATAAGATGCAGCTCACTTGGAAAAAACCCTGTTCTTATTCCTTTACTTGTGTTCAGCTTTGTCATTGGTATGACAATCCGTTCTGTCAGACCCATCATAGGTCGTGTAAGGTATTATTGCCATCACTTCAACAACTAAAAAGGTTTTTTCTAAAGTCGCCACTAGGACACTTGTTAGGAAGGCCTAGGAATGACCCTCTAGCCCTCCAATCTGAAAAAGCAGGAATGCAGGAAAATCATCACATTAACTACGCCATTCTTGACCGCCAATCAGTATCCTCCTAAATTCTCATGTGTTGAGTATCAAACAAAAGATCCCATGTTCGGTTGGTCAGATCAATTCGGCTTTACCCATTCATTGTTTTATTGAGGCAAGACAAAAAGGGACAATTTTCTTATCTTTTGAGGTCTCAACGAATGGTTCTTAAATCATTAACGGATGCAGAAATGGGACAAGTTATTACTGGTTTGAGGGGACAATGGTTTTCTAGGTTGTTTCACCAATCTGTTGAATTGGAATGGAGCTCACGACCGTGAAACCCCTCGTTGTTTGATGGCACCTATCTTGTTCTCTTTGGGGAGAAATACTACTCTTGTTTTTCTTGTTCCTGCTGTTCTTCTTTCTCGAAGAGATGGGTGCACCGCCTTGGAGAAGGTAGTGTGCCTATCGACGACTCCTTTCCATTGTATGGGAGGATATCTTCTTTGTTGTAGCTGAACTGATGTATGAATAAGGAGAGTGTGAATGGGGATTGGAGAATGCCTTGCAATGAATTACGGATCCTTCTTGTATGTCCTCGAGAGGAGCCTCTAATGACCTTTCCACACCAGTTTGAGGGAATCCAATCTAGGTGGGAACTCCTAGAATGGGGTTAGAACTTGTTTTTCTTCATAAATATGGGGAATCTGCCATCGAACTACCACTGGTATGATCCGTCTTCGATTGACCCGCATCAGGTATCGGTTAATGGCATTTGAGAAAGCTTCTCTTCCCTTGTTGGGTTCCTACCGTTTACTAATAATAGGAGTAGTGGTGCCTTTAGATTGATTTTCTTGTCTGTCTTTGAATGAGAGATGCATAAACTAAAGAAAAGATATGCCCATCTAGATAAATAAATCACGGTGCTATTATATTACTAGGGGCGATCCTCTTTTGGTGGGGCAAAGGGAACAAAGAGAAGAGGTTTAGTATATGAACAGAGGAAGGGCTGGAAAAAGATGAAACGGACTTGGCAGATTGAACTGAAGACTATAAAGGAGGAAGAAAGCCCATAATTATCATGTATGACAAGGCTGTTCTTATCATGGTGAAACTGTTGGAAAAAGGTTCCTGTGATTTTCTATCTATTAGTTGACTACGGAGCTTCTTTATCCCGATCTATCTATATGTGAAAAGCACTCCGCCAGAATCCTCGTAGTACTAAGTCGTGGCTTACAAGCTAGCCCCTACTCCTTGTTTGGGCAAGATCTATATGGTTTACCAACCTGGCATAGACACCAAATCCTTTTTATCAAGCGTGTAGGACCAGTGAAGAAAAAAGATTTGCAAAAACACACATGAAACATATTGAACTCCTAAGAAACACCTGACCACAGGTGCTTTTTTTCCTTCTGGATGGTTCTGATGTAGTGAACAGCTTCCGACCATTATGACCTTTTATTTCATTTTTTTTCTATAGGAACTCACTACTGCTGCATTTCAAATGTGCCTGCCTATTGCCTTAATTTACAGACCTCTGCGATTCATATATAGCCACACTAATGTAAGACAGCTCAATCGAGTCTAACCTGAGATATAAAATCACACTAGCCAATAAAAAAAGTAGCCAAACAAAGCCAGGTAGTTTTCATCCATAAGTACACAGGTGAACAAGTAGAAAGAGCTTACTTGGTAGGATGTGTTTATGTTGACCTCTTTCCGGCTTGATCTTCTACATAGACGATTTACCATGGGCTCTGGGCGTGCTGTTTTCATGCCAATATTTTCACTTAATATTTATCATAATTGCTGTGTATCATCAAGGTTCGACACTTGTCTTTTTATGTATTATCACCTAGTTATTTGTTCCTGTAAATGCTGTGATGCTCCATAATTTGAGTTTAGTCACTGAACCCTCACGGTTCTTGGGCTGACTGTGAGTATGTCTATCACCTTGATTTTGTTTTAACAACTCGGTAGCTGCCAGTAACATCATGCTTTGTTTGTGGTTCCTCTAGAGATGGTAGTGTTAAACTCTTGATGATGCCATGTTTGCACTTTGCAGTGTGATCTTGGGCCTGTTTTACCTTTAAAATTGTAACTGCCATGGCCTCACAAACCATTCTATCTAGCTCATTCTTGGACTTCCCTGCAATCGTCTTGAGTGACCTAAACAAGTTTGATTGAGCAGTCTAGTTTACCGATTGAAACTTGATTTTGTGGCAAAGAATTTGGTGAACCTTATTCTGCAGTAATAATACATTTGACCATTTTCAGGCCGAAGACGAAGACGGTGAAGCTGAGGATGACGAACTTGATGCAGACGCAGAAGACAAGGAGAACATCGAAAGCAAAGCAGGATCTTCCCTGCCAAATAAGAGGAAAAGGGATAGCGAGGATGATGCCAATGGAGACAAGTAAAACGGCGAGGGAAATAGTATTTCCTGAACTTCGGAAGCGGTTGTGTGCACTGATTATTATTTGCATGCTTTCTAGGTCTTTTTTTCTAGCACTTGTAATAGACTAGAGCATAGTGTTTTTAGGCGGTTCCATTTCTGAAATATCTTCTTGATTCTGGAGGTTGTCTGACTCTGAAACCATGAGTAATCTTGGATGTCCCCAGCATGTATACACCCTTTGTTTGGTATGACTTCCTGATGCTACTAATCGAGATCCCGGTTCATATTATACTACTAGTGCTTATGGAGGATGATGACCTTTTCATGCTTGTATGTAATTATGTGTCCATTTCATTGACTTGCTGGTGCGATTACTGTTAACATCGATTGACTTAAATGTTGTTGCATGAGCGGCTTCTGCATGAGTGGTTGATGATTCACTCTCAGATTATTACCGGCCTGCTATTGAAGCGGCAGTGTGACGTCCGCCCACTGCGGAATGGGCGCCACCTAACTATGATTCGGACAACCCAAATTTCAATTATGCCCCTTAAATTTTGTATTACTTTCTTGAGCATTTAAATGACCTCAAAGAAAAACTTAAAAACTTGAAACTTGAAGATCTCATCCGATAGCTATAACTTTGATATAAAAAGTATCTTCATTTGACACCTTTCAGGAAAATATTACTTTTATGATGCAACAAGCGCCGGTGCACGTTTAATATGCTGCTAAAACTATATATTATTTTCTCGAGCATCTTAACTATCTCAAATATAAAAACTCAAAATTATAAAGCTGTACATCTCATTGAGAGCTACAACTTTGATATAAAAAGTATACATTCATTTGACACCATACAAAAGAGATATTGTTTTTCTAACGTGACAAGCCTAGTACGCGATTATTATGCTGTGGAAATTTTATAAACTAGAAAGTTGTATTTCTCATCAAGATCTACAATTTTCATATAAAAATCATCTTTTTTCATCCGATATCAAAACAATAATTTAAGCATTTCTAAGGTTAAATTTTATCACCGAACTCCCGGTGGCGCGACAAAACAATAGTATCACTATAGCGGGAGTAGTGTGATAAGGTTTTCCACGCAGGAAACGTCATCCAACATGGAACATCATGCCACACCAATGCATATGGCGTGACAACGTGATTTTGTAACGCCAACCGTGTTGGCGCGACAAAAAGGACAGGTTTGTTAGGGGTAATTATTATTAAAATATTAAATAAAAAATAATTAAAAAACCCGAGACGGACCAGGAGCCCATGAGGATTGGTTGCCTGCAGTGCGGTGTAGCTTCTCAATGCACGTGTGCATGGCTACTGATTTTTTTTATATATTCAGTCTTTTCAAAAACTTTTTTTACAAATAGACTTCTTGCCAAATCTTTTTTAACAAAATGGACCCGAAGCTGGGCGTCATACAACGCTGCACTAATGTACGTGCCTCGGCGTGTTGTCATGCCACACCGACACCCTGCGACGTTACCGAGGATGCCGGTCTTGGTTGCCACATAGGATTCGGCGTGGCTATGGGCCCTGCGGACCTTGGCTTCAGGCCCTTTAATGCCGAGCGGTAGACCTCGGCGTGGCCCGACTCAACACCGAGATCTAGGAATTAAGGCCGCGCGCCGCCCCCTTCTTCCTCCTCCCTTCATTCTATCCTTGGGTGTTGTCTCTTGTTTCCCTCCCCCTCTCACACGAACCCTAACCATCATATACGCTCCTAGGGAGGACAGATCGAGCTTGTAATTGTCGTAGGTTTCTATACCACGATCAGTAATTAGTGATCTGATTAGTGGATCGATGTGTTTCATTTGGGGGGTTTAGCACTCAAGACACAAAAGATCTATCCTAGTTTGGTCGTCTAAGCCCTATGTCTAGCATCTGTTTCTTCGTGTTAAAATGCTCAATCAAGTTCTAACAATAGGGGAGAGAGAGATGGTAGGAGAGCGCTAGCTAGATAATCTTGGGTTTCTTGGATTGATCTATGTTTTCATCCCCTCCACAGGTACCCCTGCCCAACCTTATATACCGATGGGCCAGGGGAGTGCCAGGAGATGTGTATCTGGATGTTCCCTTGGCGCCCAAGGGAGTTCTAGGGTTTCAGGTTCTTCATGTTGTTTGGCGCCGCCGGGCTCCGTCCCTCATAGATGGTCGTGGCCGACAGTGCTGAATCGCCTATGACATCTTCTGTAGGAGCCTGAAGCTGACCATCAGAAGGTGTTGTCGTCATTGTGCCTCACCTGAGATCATCCTCCTCGAGGCGTTCGCGGTACACTAAGGGTGCGGTTGGATGCAAAGAGAGACTGGCAGACAGGGTCGTACCTCCTCATGCGGTGGCCGTGCAAGTGAGCTTATTGTGTTGCCTCACGCGGTGTCTTATTCCAATATGAAAACCCTGGTATCATATTGAAGTTTATAAAAGTTATGACATCTCGGCATCTGGTGAAGGTGCATTGTTCTATATGAAATATTATTCTATCTGTTAGTAATTACGTTATTTCTAGAATGTGTAACTTAAGGTGTTCTGGGTAGGATGTGTTTATGTTGACCTCTTTCCTGCTTGATCTTCTACATAGACGATTTACCATGGGCTCTGGGCGTGCTGTTTTCATGCCAATATTTTCACTTAATATTTATCATAATTGTTGTGTATCATCAAGGTTCGACACTTGTCTTTTTATGTATTATCACCTAGTTATTTGTTCTTGTAAATGCTGTGATGCTCCATAATTTGAGTTTAGTCACTGAGCCCTCACGGTGAGTATGTCTATCACCTTGATTTTGTTTTAACAACTCGGTAGCTGCCAGTAACATCATGCTTTGTTTGTTGTTCCTCTAGAGATGGTAGTGTTAAACTCTTGATGATGCCATGTTTGCACTTTGCAGTGTGAGCTTGGGCCTGTTTTACCTTTAAAATTGTAACTGCCATGGCCTCACAAACCATTCTATCTAGCTCATTCTTGGACTTCCCTGCAATCGTCTTGAGTGACCTAAACAAGTTTGATTGAGCAGTCTAGTTTACCGATTGAAACTTGATTTTGTGGCAAAGAATTTGGTGAACCTTATTCTGCACTAATAATACATTTGACCATTTTCAGACCGAAGACGAAGACGGTGAAGCTGAGGATGACGAACTTGATGCAGACGCAGAAGGCAAGGAGAACATCGAAAGCAAAGCAGGATCTTCCCTGCCAAATAAGAGGAAAAGGGATAGCGAGGATGATGCCAATGGAGACAAGTAAAACGGCGAGGGAAATAGTATTTCCTGAACTTCGGACTCGTTTGTGTGCACTGATTATTATTTGCATGCTTTCTGGGTCTTTTTTTTCCCGCACTTGTAATAGACTAGAGCATAGCGTTTTTAGGCGGTTCCATTTCTGAAGTTATCTTCTTGATTCTGGAGGTTGTCTGACTCTGAAACAATGAGTAATCTTGGATGTCCCCAGCATGTATACACCCTTTGTTTGGTGTGACTTCCTGATGCTACTAATCGAGATCCCGGTTCATATTATACTACTAGTGCTTATGGAGGATGATGACCTTTTCATGCTTGTATGTAATTATGTGTCCATTTCATTGACTTGCTGGTGCGATTACTGTTAACATCTGTAGGCTAGGAAATTTTTAATGAAGCACCGGTGAAAACAACATGGATGTGGACCTTCCTTAGACTTCTTCTGCTGACTTCCGTTAAACTACGTGTGCTCATCTGTTCCGCATTTGCATAAATCATCAGACAGCGACACGTCCTGTAGGAATTCTCCGTCTCCGGTACGCGTAGTCTGTAGGGTCAGCATAGTCTGGTGGTAAATCAATGTAGTCTGGTGGTACGCTAGGAATTAAATTGTATGGACGTGCAGGCTACCGCAGGACGTGCAAGTTCCGCTGGCGCACCTGCTTGCCATCCCTATATTCCTATCGTGTCTTCCGTGATTCTGTCCATCTATCTTGGCTGGAACTCCGACACGGACATCCCGTTCAAAGAGAACGCAGCAGCAGCAGCAGAAGACGACACGTTACGCCGCTCATCCGAGCTCATCGTCTCCCCGTACGCAAAGGCGAAGGCCGGCTTCGACGATGCCGCAAAGCCACCTGACGATTGGCCGTGCAGCATGACGAGGACGTCGAGCATGGTAGGGCGGTCCGCCGGGTTCTCCTGCACGCAGAGCAGCCCCAGATGGATGCATTTCATCACCTCGCGCTCCGTCTCCGGGGCCTGGCAATCCAAGAACGGGTCCACGGCCTCCAGCGCGGTGCCTCTGACCCAGTGATCCCACACCTAGTAACACAAGACATAATCATTTACTTGGTTCGTGTATACAAGTGTGCGTGGTCGGCATCTGCGTTAAAAAAAGTACAAGTATACGGTGTTTCTGACCCAGTGACCCAGCGGTGTGTGAAAATTAAAAGAACAATAGGTAGGACTAGGACTACAACTCACGTAGCTCAGCAGAATGATGGATTCTCCTGCTGCTGATTCGAACATGTCGGTGTTCTTCCGTCCAGTGACGATCTCCAGGATGAGGACGCCGAGGCTGTAAACGTCAAGCTTCACCGACAGTTGCCCAAGAACTGCATACTCTGGTGCCATGTATCCTCTGCCAAGCATGAAAACAGCTGTTTTCAGATCGCGGAACTACTGCTCGACGAAGAAGCTAGGAAGAACACAGTGATAGATAATAAACTTCTAGATGTAGATCTAGCGGGTATAAACATCTATTTGATGTACCTTGTTAGCTAGTGCGTCCGTGGCGACTGGAGATGAAGTGCAATGACAGTGCCCGACGACGAGGCGATGGTGCAGCGTTCCGGTGGTGGCACTGCAGAGGTGACACTACTGGAAACAGAGACTTTGCCGAGTGCAAAATTCTTTGCCGAGTGTCAAAAATCGGGCACTCGGCAAAGAATTGCACTCGGCAAAGATTTCCTTGCCGAGTGCCGGGCACTCGGCAAACACGGGCACTCGGCAAATGACTTCTTTGCCGAGTGCCAGCCTCTCGGCAAAATCTCTACACTCGGCATAGGCTGCCCGCGAAATGGCGTTCGGTCACGGCCTTCTTTGCCGAGCGCCTACTGTTAGGCACTCGGTAAAGATTAGATTTTTTTAATTCTTTGCCGAGTGCCCCAGATCTGGCACTCGGCAAAGATTTAATTTTTTTTAAAATTCTTTGCCGAGCGTCTCAGATCTGGCGCTCGGCAAAGAATTTTTTTTTAAAAAAAAATACTTTGCCGAGTGCCCCTGGCACGGCACTCAGCAAAGATTTAATTTTTTTATTATTTCTTTGCCGAGTGCTCCCGTGGATGCACTCGGCAAAGAGGAATTTTTAAAAAAAATTTAAAACACTCTTTGTCGAGTGCCTTATGGCTGGCACTCGGCAAAGACACCCTTTGCCGAGTGCCATGCCCCGGCACTCGGCAAAGTTTTTTTTGTTTTTTTGTTTTTGGCCTCCAATTTTTTTGTGCAGCTCTTTTAAAGCACCAGGAACTCCTAGTTACAATTTAGGGATTTTTTGTGGCTTTTTGATATATTTAGTTACTTTATTTCGTTTACTTGAATTTTTTCGGAAATTTGAACTGCACGTGGTACGAATAATGGAGTTTAATGATTCGAAAATTGATAGTCATGTTAGTGAGTATTGTGAGAGGCCGTATCCAGGAACAGACCCGAAATTTCGGACATCTTGTTCACGAAACATGTCCGCAAAATTGCGTGTGAAGTGTTTTTAAATTCTATAAGAAGCAAACGAAGCCCCCGGCCGGCCCTTCCCCCGGCCGCGCCGCCCGCGCGCCCGGCCGCCCACGCTGCCCGCGCGCCCTGCCGCCGGCCGCGCCGAGCCCCCGGCCGGCCCTACGCCCCGGCCGCGCCCTTTTCCCGGCCGCGCCCTGCCCCCGGCCGCGCCCCGTGGACCGCTCACCCCGACGCCGTCCGTGCCCGACCCCGCCCGATCCCGACGCCGCCCGCCCCTACCCCGGCGCCCGTCAGGTATGCCTTCTCACTTATTATTGTCGAGGTAGTGGTAGTTGTAGTAGTATTAGTTGTACTAGTGGTAGTAGTGGTACAACTAGTGGTAGTATTAGTAGTAGAATTAGTGGTAGTAGTAGTAGAAGTAGTGGTAGTAGTAGTAGTACAAGTAATGGTAGTAGTTGTAGCAATAGTGGTAGTAGTAGTGGAACCAATGGTAGTAGTAGTAGCAATAGTGAAAGTAGTAGTACAAGTAGTGGTACTACTTGGATATATTCTTCTGCATGGATTGATATCCAAACTACATGGCTTCTGTTGAGCCATATGTGCTTGTTGGCCATCGTGCCGTTGTTTTTTTGCAGGTTTTGGAAACCTCACCGTGCAGGGGAGGTTCTGCCGAAATTTTTTGTAAATGACAGTATTTTGTTCCATTTTTGTAGAGAAGAGCCCGTCGGAGTTGAGTCAGAGTTCTCGCCACCGTGCCGGTCTGCCTGCACCGCGTCGTCTTGCCACTGCACCGACCCGCCACGGCCCCGCTAGCCTGACTCCGCCGCCACCCTAGGTATAACCCCTCTTTTTGTATCATTGTTGTAGATCGCGTAACCCAGTTAGGCGTCTCCCGTTCGAAAGAGATACGGTTGGAGGTATGCAGATCTTTGCATATCTATGACCGTATCTATTTCGGATTGTCCACGTTTTTTGGACAGCCCGCGGATGCGTAGATGGGTTAGTTCCCATGTTCTGCTCTGGTTCGAGACAGAGTTTCGGCATCACCTCCCTGTTGTTCTTCGGATACACACTCTTCTTTGGTAGGACATGTATCTAGAGAACAACGGAGAGGTGCTGCCGAAATTCTGTCTCGGATAGGAGTAGAGCATGGAAACTAACCTCATCTACGCATCTGCGGGTGGGATTAGGACCTATCCTCACCTATTAGACAGTAGGAACACCATGTAGATGCAATTGATGGTTACATTACTCGCTGATACATATGTTAGAGGATGGATGACCGTCAGTGAATGTACACGGGCTGGAGAAGTCAGAGTGATTACACCACGGAATGGATAAACAAGACCGATGCTTTCTTGAACAGTGCATTTGGCAACGCTGCTAAAGGACATTGCCTAGTTTTATGTCCCTACAGCAAATGTGGAAACATGAGAAGGATAAACAAGGTGGAAATGGGTAAACATCTTGTGAAGAATGGATTTACGCCGGACTACACCCGGTGGGTCCCCCATGGTGAAGCCCATCGTATGAGAGAGGAGGTGGTGAGACCACGGGTGGAGGCTTTTGATGCTGATGCCGGGGTAGTAGACATGTTAGATGACTTTCACCAAGGACAGTTCGATGAGGGACGTGAGAAGGAGGAGATGGGGGCAGCCGCACAGGCGTTCTACGATATGATGGACTCGGCACAAAAACCCCTTCACGATCGGTCAACGGTGTCTCAACTGGATGCCATTGGAAGCTTAATGGGGTTGAAGTCCGAGTTAAACTTGAGTCGACCTGGCTTCGATAAGATGTTGGCCGTGATTGGCACCCTGCTTTCGGAGGGCCACATTTTGCCAAAGAGCATGTACGAGTCACAGAAACTCCTTCAAGCACTTAAGATGCCGTATGAGTAGATACATGCTTGTCCGAAAGGGTGCGTCCTATTTAGGAAAGAACATGAGCATGCAAAGTTCTGTCCAAAGTGTAAATCCTCCAGGTACCTGGAGGTAGACTCTAATGATGGCCAGAAGAGGCAACTTATGATCCCCATGAAAATCCTATGGTACCTTCCGTTCCTACCGAGGATCCAATGGCTATACATGACCGAGGAATCCACGAAACAGATGACATGGCACAAAAATGGCAAACGATACAATCCTGACAAGATGGTACATACATCCGATGGTGAAGCTTGGATCCGCTTTAATGACAAACATCGTGACAAAGCAGATGAGGCTCGTAATGTATGTGTCGCGTTGGTAACAGATGGGTTCAATCCTTATGGAATGATGGCTGCCCCATACACATGTTGGCCCGTCTTTATTATCCCTCTTAATCTCCCCCCGGTGTCTCCTTCCAACGACATAACGTATTCTTGTCGTTGATAATTCCTGGACACCCAGGGAGTAATATGGGTGTGTTCATGGAGCCCGTGTTTGATGAATTGGTCCGTGCTTGGTACGAAGGGGTATGGACATACGATCGAGCTACAAAGACAACCTTCAAAATGCACGTTTGGTACCACTATTCCCTGCATGACTTCCTAGCATATGAGATATTCTGCACTTGGTGTGTTCACGGGAAGTTCCCATGCCCAATATGCAAGGAAGGTGTGAGGTTTATTTGGTTGCAGAAGGGTGGCAAGTATTCATCGTTCGACAAACATCGTCAATTCCTACCTCTTGACCATCCATTCAGACAAGACATCAAGAACTTTACGAAAGGTGTCAAAGTGACAAACCCTGCACCGCGGATGATGAATGGTGCCAAGGTTCATGCTTAGATAGGTGCTCTCGTGCCCAATCAAGAAGGTGGTTTTGTGGGATATGGTGAGCAGCATATGTGGACTCATATCTCGGGCATGACGAGGCTCCCCTATTTCGATGACCTTCTTCTACCACATAACATTGATGTAATGCACACTAAAAAGAATGTCGCCGAGACACTTTGGGCAACACTCATGGACACTGAAAAGTCTAAGGACAACCCAAAGGTTAGAGTAGACCTAGCAACGTTGTGCGATAGACCAAATCAAGAGATGCAACCTCCTAGTCGTGGCAAGACCTAGAGAAGGCCTAAGGCTAATTTCGTCTTGAAAAAGGACCAAATGAGGGAAGTACTTGAATGGATCAAGAAGCTAATGTTCCCTAATGGGTATGCAGCGAATCTAAAGAGGGGAGTTAACTTAGGCACTCTGTGAGTCAACGGGATGAAGAGTCATGACTACCACATATGGATTGAGCGGCTTCTTCCGGTGATGGTTCGAGGCTATGTCCCGGAGCATGTCTGGCAAGTGCTGGCAGAGTTGAGCTACTTATTCCGCCAGCTTTGTGCCAAGGAGCTCTCTCGGACCGTCATTGATGACTTGGAAAAAGTGGCACCCGTGTTGCTCTGTAAGTTGGAGAAGATCTTTCCACCCACCTACTTCTTGTCGATGCAGCATTTGATTGTGCACCTCCTGTATGAGGCACGGATGGGGGGGCCCATGCAGAACCGTTGGTGCTATCCAATCAAGAGATGTCTGAAGACTCTTCACAAAAAATGTAGAAATAAAGCCAAAATTAAGGCTTCCATTGCAGAGGCATACATTCTAGAGGAGGTGTCAAACTTCACAGAGAAATACTACACTGAGAAACTTCCTAACATTCATAATGCACCCCCTCGTTACAATGCTGGCGAAAATGAATCGAACCTTAGCCTTTTCCAAGGGCAACTCGAAAGCGTAAGTGCATCGACCACTAAGCAATTGAAAAATGAAGAGTGGCGCAGTATCATGCTATATGTGTTGACCAACCTTGTCGAGGTGCAACCGTTCATTCGGTAAGTTCTGAACGAACTTGTTTCATTTCGCCGTATGTCCTTGTTTCGTCGTCCAACCCCCTTATTTCTCGTTGGTACAGGGAATTTCTTCGTCAATCCTGGCATGGATCAAGGCAACCTACCCCGCAAGAAAATGATACCCTTCTTTCACGGGGTGCGGGACTAGGGAGCCCTGATTTCATTTGTTGGTTCAAACAGAAAGCCCAAACTGATGCGCCTATAAGTGATGAGTTGAGACAGGTTGCAAACGGCTGTGCCATTAGGGTCAAGTCATTTACCGGTTATGACGTGAATGGATATCGTTTTCACACAGCAAGCTACGAGCAGAGTCGGCCCAATCGACAAACCACAAACAGCGGAGTTGTTACGCCCGGCACTGATGGACTCGACTATTATGGAAGAATTGAAGAAATCTACGAACTATCATTTTATGGTTCCAAACCTCTTACTCCTGTCATATTCAAATGCCACTGGTTTCATCCTAGTGTAACGAGACGGACCCCTAAGCTTGGGCTAGTCAAGATTCGACAGGATTTCGTCTATCCAGGAAAAGATGTCTACATTGTGGCTCAACAGGCCATCTAGGTTTATTATACGTCATACGCGTGCAAAGACACCGAACATCTTAAGGGTTGGTCTATTGTGCATAAGGTATCGCCACACGGTAAACTACCTGTCCCAAACGGTGAAGATTACAACTTCAACCCAAACACATATGATGGAGAGTTCTATCAAGAAGAGGGGCTACAAGGGAGGTTTGACATAGACTTAACCGAAGAGATAGGAATGGAAGTAGACAATAAAAGGGATGATGACGAGGACGCTGGAGACGAGGTGCAAAATCTGATGGACATACAAATGCTTGAGCGATTACATTTGGGCAATGACAATGAAGACAACATTCCTCCTTCGGATAGTGTTGATGAGTTGGACAATGTTGATAGTGACGACGAGACCTATGATCCAGCTAATTTCAATCATGAAGATTATTTCTAATACATGTAATACTATGTTTTTTGTAATTATGTTTTGTTCATTTTTGCATATATTTCTAATACACGTATTACTATGTTTTTTGTAATTATGTTTTGTTCATTTTTGCACCTATTTCTAATTATGTCTTGTTTTTCTTTTTTATTGTAGGTGATTGAACAAAGATGGCGGGCGATGGTCATAGGTCTGTGAACTCGATTTACCAAAGACCACGTTGGCCGCAGGAGGGGGTGGAGGGGGCGGTAGAGGGATCGAACAGGAGGAGGAGGAGGACCGCTAGCCGTAGGAGGGGGCCGTCTCCTCCCACGCCACGTAAGGAGGACCGCCAGCCATAGGAGGAGGTGGCGCCCGTGGACGAGTCAGACGAGGAGCTGGTTCGGCAGACGGAGGAGGAGGAGGAGGAGGAGGACGGGGGGGGGGGGGGGGGGGGGGGGGGGGCGGTAGGCACGGGTTCCGCTTCCTCCAACTCCTCTTCGAGTGTCTACTTGCGAGGTCCCGTGAGCCTCCCACAGGTTTCGCTTCCTCACCAACGCCCAGTGATTTGCCCCGAAGGACAAAAGTAAGTAACTGTATATGTTATCACCACTACTTCATATGATATGATGAAAAAAACTAATAATTTTTCTTAATCACTTGTGCAGGAACTGGGTGGTTGTGTCGGGTGGTAGCGCACGGCTAGTCAACGGCATCCTGGGTCTTCTGTGCAGGCAACATTTCCTCGGCATTGTCACGTACGCATCGAAGACGGAGCCGGCCTACTCGTTTGACCACTACGTCGTCGCCTCCGATGCGGAGTACCCCAACAAGGCGGCGCGGGTGAAGGCAGAGTTTTGGGTAAGTCTCCCTCGCACAACATTGCTCAATACATCGCATTCATTGGACTTTTCTTGAAATAATGAATGGATACATCGCTTTTGTATGCAGACTTATTACAGATGCGAGGAGGGATTTGAGGCCAGGGCGGAGCAGGCAACTACCAAAGCCTGTAAAAAACTCATCACCGACATGCATCACGAGGTGCGCATCCAGGCCATCGTAACCTACTACGGGTCGAAGCTTCGAGAGAGGAAAACCAAGAAAGACGCAAGAGAGATGCAGCTGATCCGGGAGCAGTACCTTGAGGTAAATGAAGAACATCAATATTGATTTGTTTTGAGATTAAGTTGGTTTAATTTGATCTTCTTTTATATCCAATACTTGATGACGTGTAGATGATTCCCTGGTGGTGCCAAGCGTATCCTGAGTGCTGGGCGATGATGGTGGATAGGTGGTTCATGGAGGAGTACCTCAAGATGCACAGGGATGCCCGGGACTATCGTTTGCTGATGCAAGGTCCAGCACACCATCAAGGCAGCCGCAACCTCGCCGGATACGAACAAGCATGGGTACGTGAATTGATTTATCTATTGTCACGCTCAGTTCTGCCTGATTTCTAATCATCGTGCTGTCTTTCTCGTAGTCGGCGTCACATAGTGGCCAGGCTTGCTTGGACTTCCAGGCATGGTGTATGGCCCACAAGGGCAAGACGACGTCCGACGTCTCCTTCAACCTGGAGGATCCGCCCGAGGCATACACGAACCTGAGCGTCCACTCCCGCATCAGTGAGTACACTGAGGTGGCGAGGTCGCTCCATGGGTCAGACCACGATCCGAGCACCTAGGACTTCGATGGAGAGGTCGTCATGAGGGCGGGGCAAGGTAAGAAGCATGGGCAGTTCTAGCTTGGCGACAGCGTCATCGACACGGCATCTACTCCCTCTCTCTCCCAGATCCGAGCACGGAGCACGAGCGAGAGCCCGGCCATTCGCACATGGCCGACCGCTGCACAGCACCAGGTCGACGCACTCGAGGTTATTCCTATTTTACTCGTCATACATTGATCTTTACACACCTTAATTAGCTTTGTATTACTGAAACATTGGAGTGAAATATTGCAGGCCCGGCTGGAACAAGAAATGAAGGAACGTCAGGAGCTGGGGGCCCAGCTGGAGGCCGAGCGGGCCGAGCGGTAGGCCCAGGCGCAGAGGCTGATGGACATTACGGATTTCCTACAAGGGCTTGGGCAACGTATGGGCTTGTCTCTGCCACCTGGGCTGTTGGTTCCACCTCCGCCTCCGCGTCCTGCAGCTGCAGCTACTCCTGTGAGTATTAAAGTTTTTTACTTTCACTTGTGCTTTGCTTGTATGGCCTCTATCGTCCTAGATTAGCTATCAAAATAATCTTGTCTCACATGCAATCTTTTCTCCTTTGTGCAGTCTCCATCTGACGGTGGTTCGAATAATCCACCTCATGCACCTACGAATGATGCATCTGGGCCATCACCACAGTCGCAGTGTCCGAGATGAGTGCATGTTGTATTTTTTACATTTGTTGTTCACTTGGTGATGGACTTGTGATATACTTGTGATGCACATGTGGACTTTGATGGACTTGTGGACTTATTTGGATGGACTTGAGCACTTATTATTATATATTGTGATGGATGTGATATGGGCGGATGGATGTGTGGATGGATGAGATATATATGTGATGGATGAGATATATATGCGATGGATGAGATATATATGTGATGGATGAGATATATATGTGATATATGTTTGTATGAATGTATTTGTCATGATGGAATGCAAAAAAAAAAAAATTTGCCATTTTGGGTCACTTTGCCGAGTGTTGCAGTCGGCAAAGGACCCCTTTGCCGAGTGCAATGGTCACAACACTCGGCAAAGCTGGAAAAATGGGCGACCAGAAAACAGATTTTCCAGCTTTGCCGAGTGCTGTGACCATAACACTCAGCAAAGAAATTAAAAAAAAATTAAACTTTGTCGAGTGCCGGCCATAGGGCACTCGGCAAAGAATTTTTTTTAAAAAAAATCAAAACTTTGCCGAGTGCCACCCATAGGGCACTCGGCAAAGAATTTTTTTTAAAAAAATAAAAAATCTTTGCCGAGTGCCTTCCGGGTTGACACTCAGCAAAGAAATTTAAAAAAAAATGAAAAACGTTTGCCGAGTGCCCGATGGCTGGCACTCGGCAAAGAATTTTTTTTTAAAAAAATAAAAACACTTTGCCAAGCGCATGTATGGTTGGCACTCGGCAAAGAAATTTTTCAAAAAAAATTAAAGCTCTTTGCCGAGTGCCTTACGGGTTGGCACTCGGCAAAGAAATTTTTAAAAAAATATAAAAAATCTTTGCCGAGTGCCTGGAGGGTTGGCACTCGGCAAAGAAAATTTTCAAAAAAAAATAAAAGCTCTTTGCCGAGTGCATCATGGGTTGGCACTCGGCAAAGAAATTTTTTAAAAAAAATAAAAAATCTTTGCCGAGTGCCTCACGGGTTGGCACTCGGCAAAGAAATTTTAAAAAAAAATTAAAAAAATCTTTGCCGAGTGCCTACAGGGTTGGTACTCGGCAAAGTGACCGTCAACGGAACCGGCGCCGCAATGGTCGCTTTTCTTTGCCGAATGTCCCCGGGGCACTCGGCAAAACCTTTACCGAGTGCCCGATAAAAGACACTCGACAAAGAGGGCTTTGCCGATCAGATTTTTGCCGTGTGTTCTTTGCCGAGTGCCGCACTCGGCAAAGGCTTTGCCGAGTGCAATTTGGCCTTTGCCGAGTGCCTCAGGCACTCGGCAAAGAACCTGAATTCAGTAGTGCGACAGTGAAGTCGGTGGGGCTTCCCGTCACTGGCAGCACCCTTCTCTTTAGATTGGATTGGGTTAGAACCTTGGTGGGGCATCTGGCGGCTCAGAGGAACCTCGTATCATGTGCCTCGGCCCCCATCTCCCTTTTATGGTGCTATGCGATGGGGCCCACCAACCATGGAGCGGTTGGGCGCCCCCGATAAGGGCGCGGATCCAAGGGCCCAATTGGCCCCCTTGATATCACCTTATTTCTTAAAATTAAGTTACTTAATTTATCTTGTTCTTATTTCATCACAGATCAGTGCATAGAGCGTGCCTCATCGTCACGGTCTGTTACCATTAGATTAAACTGCTACAACGCACCTCTCTATTTTGAAACAGATACTCAACTAGACCCTTAGTATCCAGAAATCATAGGCTTTCTCATAAATCCATGTCGACTGTGTGTTCTCTGAACGCACTGGGTGGTTAGCCTTTGTTAAGCGAATCCACAAGTACTTACTCGGTACTTATATGCTCAATGCTTTTAAAATGATTCTGGATTTTCTCCTTTACAATATGTACCTTAGTGTCAATGTGTTTGGCAGCACACTTGACTTGTAGTCTTAGGAGTTAACTTACTTTAAATGGTTATTGTTGTTGTCTACCATTGTTATGTCCGGGTACATATTTCCTTAACCTCTTTTGCCTGTTCCTTAAGCCTCATGACAAGCTATACTATGGTATGAATCACTGATGATACCACAACTATTTCTTTGGAGCTTTTCCACAATAATACTCCAACTGCGAGTGTTAGCAACTGCTGTGGATTTCACTACACATCTCGTCAAGACTTAACTATTTGAGAGTTCTTATTCTTTCTTACTCAGCATGAGACCTATAATACTTTGCAAAAATACAAGACATTCTCAACTCAATTCCAGTGATCTATATCTGGACTGGACTTCTGTCAAAATATCCTGGATACATAAATTATGTCAGGATAAGTTCTTACTTGTACTTGTACACACATCAAGCTTCCAATAGCTGAACCATATAAAACCATATTCTTTTGATCGATCTCATATCAGTTTTTGGAACACTTAAAGTTTCTAAAACTATTACCCTTGACTATAGGAGCAGGCGTAGGTTTACTCGCATGCATACTTTACTTTTTTAGAATCTTTTCTAAGTATGCATTTGCGATAGTCCTCATACCCCATTTTCTTCTATCTCGGTGAATTTTGATTCCTAGAACCAATGACACTTCAACAAGATCATTCACATTGAAACTTGAGGACAACTTCTTCAATGACAAATTAACATCACTGCTAAGGAGTAGAATGTCATCTATTCATAGGACGTGGAAAATGAATTTTCCATTCTTGATCCTCGCATAAACGCTATCGTCCTTCTTATTTTCTTTAAAACCCAAACTTTTTTATTGTTTTCATCAACTTCAACACTAATGTCTAGAGACATACTTTTAACCCATAAATGGATTTCTACAGGCGGCATCCCATATGTTCTTTTCTTCCATGACAAAACCTTTTGGGTTGTGCCATGTAATCATTTTTATATAAATCCCCGTTGAGAAATATCGTCTTTACATCCATTTGATGTAACTCTAAATTGTAATGTGCCATTAACAACATTATGATTCTAAAAGAATCCTTATATAAGACTGAAGAGAAAACTCTCATTATAATCTATTCTTTCTCTTTGCTTAAAGCATATTGTCATAAGTCATGCTTTATATCTTTCTACATTTCTTTGGAGTCACATTTTGTCTTGTAGACTCATTAACAGCCTACTGTTTTGACTCCATTAGAAATTCCTTCTAAGTTCCAAACTTCGTTGGTACTCATCGAATTCATTTCAACTTTATATCTTTCTATATTCCCTTTGGAGTCACATTTTGTCTTGTAGACTCATTAACAGCCTACTGTTTTAGCTACATTGGGAATTACTTCTAAGTCCCAAACATCGTTGATATTGACCTAATTTATTTCAACTTTCATAACTTCTTGCCATTTAAACGAGTAAACGATTCTTATGGCTTCTTTAAATAAGGTGGAATCACCCTTCATTTGAATTTCTTTACTAACCTAAACTTCATAGTCATTGGAAAACCTGGTTTACTAATTCTTTGAGACTTTCTGGGGCCTCAGCTACTGGCACTTTCATATGGGGCTGTTGTTGCTCTTCATTGCCAAGAGACAATTGATTCTACAGACTCCTATATCACAAGATCCTTGTTTACATTATTTATCTTCTTCGAAGATCCAATAATAGGTGTTGTATTAGTCATACAACATCAACAGGTATTAAGAAACTTGTTGCTCGTGAGTCATTGGAGTGGGCACGCAATCCCTCTTATCTTTAAGTCTTAGGTCTCTACATACCTCTACATACCATGCTCCCCCAGATCTTTCCATCTTTTCTAAAGATAGTATATCTTCAAATTTCTTATTTTGGGTTTAATCCGTTAAAACCTCATATGGAGCTTTAAGCACCACCTTAACATCTTGGAGGCTGACTACGCTATCTTCCTGTCAGAATTTTAAAAGGTCCAGGAATTTAGCTATTTCTCTGCTTAGGGGTATCAACGTTGTGACAGTTGTACTCCTCCAACGGTCGTATTCATCTTAATTAATCTTTATATCACTCTTAATGAAGAGTATTTTTCTTAATTGATCTTTATATTCTCTCCCTCGAAATATGGCATGAACTTTACTGCCATAATTTCAATAACTATTCAGAAAGCCTATAAACGAGGCGACACTTTTAACTTACTTCATTCACATGATTATGTCGTGTAAACAAAGTTATTTCTTGATCCATTTAGGTGTACACTTTCCTTAATTCACTTTAAGAACTCAATGAGGTCTTTCATTAGCAGTACTTTTGCAAGTCTTGGTTAGTATTGACCATGACGATGTATTTTCATTGAGCCAAAGTCAATACTAGGACATCATAAGAGCCACCCAAACTTCTCTCGCTATGTGGGATACAAAACATGTGAATCATCACAAAACTTCTCCCGTCATACATGATTGACTAACATAAGTACTATGCCAAAACTTCTCCCCATACGGGATACATCTATACTAAAACTAGTCATGACAACTAAAACATCCACTTATACTTTAGTTTTCAATTAAATCTTCCCGTTGGTTCCAATTTAATCAGAAAATTAGTAAACTAGCAAAACTGTCCTGAACTGGCGACTCAAGCTTTTTCATTCACATACCCCAGCATTGCAGCCCGTTGGCATGCAGCGAGTGATCTCATCGGTTAAATAAACAAGATGCTTCTGCATCAATTCTACATCACTGTTGGACAGAAAATAGAATTAATGCATAAAACTCAGAAATTAACTTGAAATCCATATAACTACTCTTTAAAATTAAATTCTACCTTGGTAGCTAGCGGGTATAAACATCTCGTTGGTGTACCTTGGTAGCTAGTGCGCCGCGGCGACCGGAGATGAAGTGCAGTGACAGTGCCCGACGATGAGGCGATGGTGCAGCGTCCCAATGGTGGCACTGCAGAGGCGACGGTGAAGTCCGTGGGGCTTCCCATCGCAGCTAGCACCTTTCTCTTTAGATCGGATAGGATTAGAACCACGGTGGGGCGTCTGGCGGCTCAAGAAAACCTCGTACCGTATGCCCCGGCCCACACCTTCCTTTTATGATGCAGTGCGACGGGGGCCCACCAACTATGGAGCGGTTGGACGTCCATGGTCAGAGCGCGGATCTAAGGGCCCAATTGGTGGAGATCATAACTAACACACAACACATAGCAATGTGGGCATGTGGACCGATCGTTCAATTACATACAGCGTCCCGACAATTTGGCTCGTGATGGTGGTAGTCTTGTCGGCGCTGAAGAGCCTTGCCAGCCCGAAATCGGAGATGTTCGGGTTCATGTCGGCGTCCAGCAGGATGTTGCTCGCCTTCAGGTCGCGGTGGACGATTCTGATCTGTGAATCCTCGTGGAGGTATAGCAGGCCTCGTGCTGTTCCATAGAGTATGCGGTACCTTGTCTCCCAGTCTAACAATGGACGCTTCTTAGGGACTGCAAGAAGGCCAGACATTAGTGATATACTCACATCTTGACGAGTCAAAGATTCTTAATTGGCATGTCTGAGGTCGAGCACAGGAAGGACAGTGGCAGTGTTCTATACCAAAAAGGAAGGTGTCCAGGCTTAGATTAAGGGTCTGTTTAGTTTCCAAAAATTTTCATCCTAAAATGTCACATCGAATCTTGCGGCACATGCATGGAGTACTAAATGTAGGCGAAAAAAAAACTAATTACACAGTTAGGTGAGAAATTGCGAGACGAAACTTTCGAACCTATAATTAGATACTAATTACCAAATACAAACGAAGTACTACAGTAACCAAACAGTAGCCAAACCCAGAAAATTTTGAGAACTAAACACGCCCTAAGCATGTACTCGTAGACAAGCAGCTTCTCCTGTCCCTTCAAGCAAACGCCGAGAAGCTTTGCAAGATTGTTGTGCCGAAGCTTGGCCACCAGCAGCAGCTCGTTCCTCAGCTCTTTCAGGCCTTGCTCTGAAGCCTTGTCCAGCCTCTTCACGGCGATTTGTCGTCCATCAGGCAAGAAACCCTGAAATTTTAGGCACCGTGTTTATGATGTACTGCATATTTCTGAATGTCCCCAGACAGATGTGTCTCTACACTACTCTCTAGCAATGGTACCTTGTATACCGCGCCAAAGCCTCCATGTCCAAGCTTATTCTCTTCGGCAAAATTTGCAGTTGCCCTTCTCAGTGTTGCCAGGTCAAAGAGGAGTGACCCGGAATCGTCAGCTTCCTCCGCATCTGCATACACGTGCTTATTCTCATCATTCACCATTAAAGTTATGAATTTTCGCCATGTTCCTTTTGCTTTGAGACTCATTTCTACCATCCTTTTCTTTTTATTCTTAGTATTTATGTTTTCTGAAATATCAAAGATATATGCAGAACTTGATCAGGAACAGGGCGCACAACTCACATCGTTTTACTTGTGCTTTTCTCCAGAGGTAGATCATGAACGTGGACAGAAGGAGGACAACTAGGACCCCGAGAACAATGGCCACTACTGTTGCTGCATATCCTGTTCCCCTTGTCCTCTTTGCTGCAGATACAATACATATAATGCAGATAATTAGAGCGATTAAGGAGATGTTTGGCAGAGTGACTTAGGCGGGGAGCAGGTAAGAATCACTTTTCTGTTTACACGGGAGCTTAAAAAAAACTACCCTCTACTAAGTCACTCTACAATCAATTCTACCTGCTCCCTGCCTTACTCCTCCACCATAATCAAGTAGAATCACTCTATTAGAGAATCAAGAAGCAGAGCAAGAGAATCCCAGCAGGAGCTATCTCCCAAAGATGGCCTAAAGCTCGAGACTACAGTAGTTGCAACTGTTAACGATAATTTCATAATTTATATTTGTGGACGATTCATAGATACTTGCTACAATTACTATGATGATTTGGGTTTCTGTTTCTATCTGAAATTATGCAAAGAGCCTACCATCGTCGTGGACTGCTGCACCCGGCGGAGCCGGCGTCAACGGAGGTGCAACAAGCTTCACTACCGGGCTGCTGTCATAGAAGAGGAACACCTCGAATCTCTGGTTGCACCACACCGCGTTGAACTGGCCGCCGGTTGAGCCGTTGAACACGGCCCGGCATCTCGTCCTTGAGCCTGCCGAGGCACGCCAGGCACGCCTCGGGAGCCAGGTTGGGCGTGCACTGCACCAGCCCGTAGATGTTGTGCGCCAAGTTGCTGTCCGTGGTCGTGAACCCTTTGGCGGAGGTCACCACCCCGGCGGCGTATCTCGCCGTCGAGTTCCGCGCCGCCCAGGCGGACAGCGCGGCCACGAGGTCGGCCGCGAGCCCCACGAACCGACCGGGGTCGGCGGTGACGTTCACCTTGAGGCTGGGGCCGTACTGCACCAGCTCCGCGGCGTCGCCCGGGCTGGCCAGGAAGTCCGTGTCCGAGTACCGGAGGAGGCAGCGGTCGTAGTAGATGGACACGTCCCTGACGCCCCTGCAGTTGCCGAAGGCGATGTCCGGCGCGAGCGCGAGGAAGGACGCGCACCCGCTGCCGTTGACGTCGCCGCGGCAGAGCGCGAGGCCCCACGTCTGGTCTGGGTCGTGGCCGAGCGTGGCGATGGCGAAGCCTACGGCCGAGCTGGACGCGTTGGCGGACAGGGACCCGAGGAGCGCGATGACGTTGGAGCGGTAGGTGGAGTTAAGGGCGTTGGAGCTGCCGTTGTTGCAGAGGTAGCTGAAAGCGTGGCTGCGGCCCGGCCAGTGAACGGAGAAGAGAAGCAGCAGTAGGAGGACGGAGGCCATGTTGAGCGTGCAGGGTGCGGCGGCCATGAGGTTTGGGTGCCTGCAGTGCTGTGCAGCATCTCACTGCACCTGTGCAGTTTGCACGGCTACTTCCGATTCCGGTAGCGTTTCCTTTTTATAAGGAAATGTCTGGTCAACAACCGGGTATTTTAGTTTCTCTCGTCAACCAAATTTTTCTCATACACTTATACTGTCTTAGGGTGTTCCGTGTTCGTGTTCGTGTGTCAGGTAGAGACACAGGCACCGGCATGATTGCTTGCTTCACGCTGAAACCGAGCGGACGCATCGCACGCACACACGCGCCAGCATGATCGCAGGCGGGGGGAGGCCTACGCTTCCACATCGCATGGCCCAAAAACCGATGATAACAACCGGTTGATCATTAGCCTTTCTGTTTCATAATAACTCGGTTATCTGTAGCCGTTCTCTGAATGATTCCGGCAGTCGCTGAAAGTGATTTTTTTTCCTAAAAAAAATAAACTGGCATTGCCGGCTGGGGACAATTGATCGAAACGAATAACAACCGGTCACGATTAGGGACAAAGCTCAGCTAGTATATGTAATGTGTTCAAGGTGTATTTTCGTCCAACAACTAGACTAAATAATATGGGCGGAAGGATTGACTTAAACGTTGTTGCAGTTGCATGAGCGGCTTCTGAGTGGTTGATGATTCACTTTCAGATTATTACCGGCCTGCTATTGAAGCGGCAGTGTGACGTCCGCCCACTGCGGAATGGGCGCCACTTAACTATGATTCGGACAACCCAAATTTCAATTATGCCCCTTAAATTTTGTATTACTTTCTTGAACATTTAAACGACCTCAAAGAAAAACTTAAAAACTTAGATCTCATCACGATAGCTACAACTTTGATATAAAAAATATCTTCATTTAACACCTTTTAGGAAAAATATAACTTTTATGAGGCAACAAGCACCGGTGCATGTTTAATATGCTGCTAAAACTATATATTATTTTCTCGAGCATCTTAACTATCTCAAATGTAAAAACTCAAAATATAAAGTTGTACATCTCATTGAGAGCTACAACTTTAATATAAAAAGTATACATTCATTTGACACTAGACAAAAGAGATATTATTTTTCTAACGTGACAAGCCTAGCACGCGATTATTATGCTGCGGAAATTTTATAAACTAGAAAATTGTATTTCTCATCAAGATCTACAATTTTCATATAAAATCATCTTTTCATCCGATATCAAAACAATAATTTAAGCATTTCTAAGGTTGAATTGTATCAACCTACTCTCGGTGGCGCGACAAAACAATACTGTCACTCTAGTAATGTGATAAGGTTTTCCACGTAGAAAACGTCATCCGGAACATCTTGTCACACCAATGCGTGACGTGACAACGTGATTTTGTAGCGCCAACCGTGCTGGCGTGACAAAAAAAGGTCATATTTGTTAGGAGCAATTATTATTAAAATATTGAATAAAAAATAATTAAAAACCCCAAGACGGACCAGGAGCCCATGAGGATTGCTTGCCTGCAGTGCGGTGTAGCTTCTCAATGCACGTGTGCATGGCTACTGATTTTTTTTATATATTCAGTCTTTTCAAAAACTTTTTTTACAATTAGACTTCCCGCTAAATCTTTTCTAACAAAATGGATCCGAAGCTGGGCGTCATACAACGCTACACCAATGTACGTGCCTCGGCGTACTGTCATGCCACACCGACACCCTGCGACATTAACGAGGACGCCGGTCTCGGCTGCCACACAGGATTCGGCACGGCTATGCGCCCTGCGGACCTTGGCTTCAGGCCCTTTAATGCCGAGCGGTAGACCTCGGCGTGGCCTGACTCAACACCGAGATCTAGGAATTAAGGCCACGTGCCACCCCCCTTCTTCCTCCTCCCTTCTTTCTATCTGTGGGTGTTGTCTCTTGTTTCGCTCCCCCTCTCACACGAACCCTAACCATTATATATGCTCCTAGGGAGGACAGATCAAGATTGTAATTGTCGTGGGTTTCTATACCACGATCAGTAATTAGTGATCTGATTAGTGGATCGATGTGTTTCATTTCGGGGGTTTAGCACTCAAGACACAAAAGATCTATCCTAGTTTGGTCGTCTAAGCCCTATGTCTTGCATCTGTTTCCTCATGTTAAAATGCTCAATCGAGTTCTAACAATAGGGGAGAGAAAGATGGTAGGAGAGCGCTAGCTAGATAATCTTGGGTTTCTTGGATTGATCTATGTTTTCATCTCCTCCACAGGTGCCCCTACCCAACCTTATATACCAATGGGCCAGGGGAGTACCAGGAGATGTGTATCTGGATGCTCCCATGGCGCCCAAGGGAGTTCGAGGGTTTCAGGTTCTTCATGTTGTTTGGCGCCGCCGAGCTCCGTCCCTTGTAGATGTTCATGGCCGACAGTGCTGAATCGCCTATGACATCTTATATATGTAGGAGCCTGAAGTTGACCATCAGAAGGTGGAGTTGTCGTTGTGCCTCACTTGAGATCCTCCTCCTCGAGGCGTTCGCGGTACACTAAGGGTGCGGTTGGATGCAAAGAGAGACTGTGAAAGCTCTAGTTTGGTTTTGGTTAATTGATGAAACCCTAAGTGCTAACCTAGTTTATCAAAGTGATTATGAGATAGTAGCACTACTCCAAGTGATGAAGCAATGGAGAAGATCTTGACGATGATGATGGCATGGTGATGATCAAATGCTTGAACTTGGAAAAGAAGAAAGAGAAAAACAAAAGGCTAAGGCAAAGGTATAAATAGTAGGAGCCATTTTATTTCGGTGATCAAGACACTTAGCGAGTGTGGTCACATTTAGGTTAGATAACCGTACTATTAGGAGGGGTGAAACTCGTATTGAAATGCGGTTATCAAAGTGCCACTAGATGCTCTAACTCATTACATATGCATTTAGGATCTAGTGGAGTGCTAACACCCTTGAAAACATTTATGAAAATATGCTAACACATGTGCACAAGGTGATACACTTGGTGGTTGGCACATTTGAGCAAGGGTAAGATACTTCACCGGTGGAGTGTCCGCCCGTAGAGTGCAGACAGTCCAACGGTGCCACCGGCGCCCTAGACAGAAAAGTTGGAGGTCACTGTAAGTGACCGGACGCTGGCCTCGGTTGGACCGGTGCGTCCGGTCAGTGGCAGCAGAGGGTGCGCGTTTCGGTCTTATGACCGGACGCTGGGTCACTTAGTGACCGGACGCTGGCAGGGTACGTCCGGTCAGTGCTGACATACGCTGACGTGAGATGCACAGAGGAGACGTTGTGTGATCGGACGCTGGGTGAGTCTGGTCGGGCATGACCGGACGCGTCCGGTCGTGAAATGTCGCGTTTGGAACCTTACTGGAAACGACCGGACGCTGAGATCCAGCGTCCGGTCACTTTCTAACTGACGCGTCCGATCATTACTTGACTATTGAAATCAGGCGATCGGCGTTTGAAGCCGATGACACATGGCGCACATCGCACGACCGGACGCTAAGGTCCAGCGTCCGGTCAATATGACCGGAGCATCCGGTCGACCCGTGTTTAGTGCAGTGAGGAGCCCAACGACTCTATTTCATGGGGGCTTCTATTTAAGCCCTATGGCCGGCTCAAGCTCACTCTCTTGGCCATTTGCATTGACATAGCAACCTTGTCAGCTTAGCCAAATCCCTCCCACTCATCTCCATCATTGATTCATCATCTTTGTGAGATTGGGAGAGAATCCAAGTGCATTGCTTGAGTGATTGCATCTAGAGGCACTTGGTATTCGTGTTTTGCTATGGATTTCGCTTGTTGCTCTTGGTGGTTGCCACCACCTAGATGGCTTGGTGCAGTGGTGGAGGATTGGCACGAGTTGGTGATTGTTCGTGGCCATCTCTGGTGATTGTGAGGGGATTTGTACCTTCCCTGGTAGAGCGCCGAAAGGTTTCCCTTCTTGGATTGCTCGTGTCATTGAGTTACCTCACTTGTGGGTAGGTTCTTGCGGTGTCCAATCGTGTGGACGAGGTTTGTGCAACACCTCTTAGTCGCCGAACCACCAAGTGTTGGTTGACACAACGGGGACGTAGCGTGTTGGCAAGCACGTGAACCTCGGGAGAAAATTGGTTGTCTCTTGCCCTTTGGAATTCTCCCGGTGATTGATTTCATCTTCATCTTGTGATTGGTCCATCCCTCTACACGGCGGTATAATCACCCTACTCACTCTTCTATATTCTTGCAAACTAGTTGTGCCAAGCACTTTAGTGTAATTAGAATTGAGAGCTTGTTTTGTTATTTAAGTTCATCTAGTGGAGCTCTTTAGTGTAGCAAGATTGAGAGCTCTTAGTGAGTAGTATCATAGCAAGTTGTGTGTCTAGTAATCATTGCAACTAGAATTGTTGGATAGGTGGCTTGCAACCCTCGTAGAGCTAGAGCAAGTTTGCATTTCGCTATTTGTCTTACTAATCAAATTGCTCTAGTTGATTTGTAGAATTTTAAATAGGCTATTCACCCCCCTCTAGCCATATTAGGACCTTTCAAGTGGTATCAGAGCCATGGTCACCGTTTGATTGAAGGCTTAACAACCTCGGTGTCAAATTATGGCTCAAGTTGTGTTCAACCATGTGGGGGGCAAACCACCGTTCTTTGATGGCACATGCTATGATTATTGGAAGAGGAAGATGAGGATGTATCTTGGTTCAATCAATGATCAAGTATGGGAAGTGACCGAGAATGACTATGCTATCATTGATCCTGATGATCCCACCAGCCAAGACAAGATCAACAAGCAATGCAATATAATGGCTCTCAACACCATATATAATGCCATTGATTCCAAGGTGTTTGAGCAAATCAATGATTGTGAAAGAGCAAATGAGATGTGGAAGAGATTGGAGGAAACATATGAGGGCACACCGGCGGTGAAGAGTGCCAAGTTGTATATCCTCAAGGACAAGTTGACAAGCTTTAAGATGAAGGATGATGAGAGCATTCCAGAGATGTTTCATTGTTTGCAAGTCATTGTCAATGATTTGAAGGTATTGGGAGAGAAGATCAAGGATGATGATGTCTCTCATCGATTCTTGATGTGCCTACCTCCAAGATTTGAGATGTTGAGATTGCTCATCATAAAAGGAGGATTGAAGGAGATTACCCCCAACCAAGTACTAGGTGATGTCATGACACAAGAGATATACCGTGTGAAAAGGGAGGGGGATGACAAGGAGGACAAGAAGGAAGAAGAGGACAAGAAGAAGAAGAGTGTAGCATTTAAGGCTAGCTCATCATCATCCAAGAACAAGGGCAAGTCAAAGAAAGAATCAAGTGATGATGATGATCTTAGTGACATTGATGATGAAGCCATGGCTCTATTTGTGCGCAAGATGGGCAAATTCATGAAGAAGAAGGGCTATGGTGCAAGAAAGAGAAGAGATCACACCAAGAGCAAAGAGTATGTGAGAAGATGCTACAATTGCAAGAGCCCCAATCATGTTGTAGCAAATTGTCCCTACAATAGTGATAATGATGAAGATGAGAAGAAGAAGCACAAGAAAGATAAGAATGAAAAGAAGGAGAAGAAGGAGAAGAGAATGACCTTCCAAAAGAAGAAGGGTGGAGGCTATGTAGTCACTTGGGATAGTGATGGTTCCTCGGATGGTGATAGCTCTAGTGATGATGACAAGAAATCTATCAAGAGAGCACTAGCAAGCATCGCCATCAACAAGAAGCTCTCCATCTTTGACACTCCATCGACATGTCTCATGGCAAAGCCTACCAAGGTAAAATATGATGAGAGTGATGATGATGAATGTGAAAGTGACTCTTGTAGGAATGATAATGATGATGATGAGGAGGATGAGGAGTACACCAAGGAGGAGCTCTTGGACATGTGTGAGTAGGTGCACGCTTGCAATGAGATGAAGAGAAAGGAGTGCAAAGAATTGCGTAAGAAAGTAAAATTTCTTGAGCAATCCTTTGATGAGCTCAATGCTACTAATGGAAGCCCATGAGAAGCTTGGCAAAGCTCACTCTAAGCTTGAAAAGGCTCACTCCTGTCTCATTGAGCAAGTCAAAGTGGAGGAAGTCAAGAAGGAGCAAGTGATCATATCATGTGATGTGGGACTAACATGTGATCTTATTGATGAATCTATTTTTGTTGCTCCCACTAACACTTCTTGTAGCACTACCACTTCCACTTCACCCTTGAGTGATGGTCTCACTTGTGAAAACTCACTAAAAGTGGAAAATGAGACCCTCAAGAAGGAGGTGAGTGAGCTCACTCGTGCCTTAGGCAATGCCTATGGTGGAGATGCCCGCTTGCTAAAGTGCTTGGGTAGCCAAAGGTTTTCTCTCAACAAAGAGGGATTAGGCTATACCCCAAGAAAGGCAAGGCGGCCTTTGTCACTCCCAAAGCTAGCTTTGTGAAGGGCAATGGTCAGTTTTGCAATAGATGCAAGCAAGTTGGGCATATAGAGCAAAATTATAAGACTAACAAGAACAAGCTACCTAATGTATCCTCAATCAAATTTGATTCTTATTACATGCTTTATAAGGGTGCCAACGGTGTGAAGGCTAAGTTCATTGGTACACCAATTGTGGGCCCAAAGAAGAAGGCTATTTTGATACCAAAGACCTTGATAACTAACCTTCAAGGACCCAAGCAAGTTTGGGTACCTAAAGAGAATTGATCCTCTTTTGTAGGTTAATTATAAAGCCGGAGGAAGGCATTGGGTGCTTGATAGTGGATGCACACAACACATGACTAGTGATCTAAGAATGTTCAATTCAATCAATAAAAACAAGAGCAATGGGATTGATAGTATCACATTTGGTGACAATGGCAAAGGCAAGGTCAAAGGGCTTGGTAAGATTGCAATATCCAATGACTTGAGCATTTCCAATGTGCTACTAGTAGAGAGCTTGAACTTCAACCTATTATCGGTAGCTCAATTGTGTGATCTTGGTTTCAAGTACATATTTGGTGTGGATGATGTAGAGATCATAAGTGTAGATGGCTCTAACTTGATATTCAAAGGATTTAGATATGAGAATCTATACTTAGTTGATTTCAATGCTAGAGAAGCTCAATTGTTAACATGTTTGATCTCTAAGTCTAGCATGGGTTGGTTATGGCATAGAAGGCTTGGTCATGTTGGAATAAAACAATTGAACAAGTTGATTAAGCATGACTTAGTTAGAGGCTTGAAAGATGTCACATTTGAGAAGGATAAGTTATGTAGTGCATGTCAAGCCAGAAAGCAAGTTGGTAAGACACATCTTAAGAAGAGCATGATGAGCACATCTAAGGCATTTGAGTTGATGCACATGGACTTATTTGGACCAACCACATACACTAGCATTGGAGAAAATAAATATGGATTTGTGATTGTGGATGATTTTACTAGATACACATGGGTATTCTTTCTTGTTGACAAGAGTGATGTGTTTGCAACATTCAAATCATTTGTCAAAGGCATTCACAATGAGTTTGAAACAACAATCAAGAAAGTTAGAAGTGACAATGGAAGTGAGTTCAAGAACACTAGAATTGATGAGTTATGTGATGAATTTAGAATTAGACATCAATTCTCAGCCAAGTATACTCCTCAATCAAATGGGCTAGTTGAAAGAAAGAATAGAACCTTAATTGACATGGCAAGATCAATGTTGAGTGAGTACAATGTGAGTCATTCATTTTGGGCCAAAGCAATCAACACAGCTTGCTATTATAGCAACCGACTCTATTGTCACCCCATGATGGAGAAGACACCTTATGAGCTTTTGAATGGAAGAAAGCCCAACATAGCATACTTTTAGGTTTTTGGTTGTAAATGCTACATATTGAAGAAAGGCTCTAGATTGAGCAAGTTTGAAAAGAAATATGATGAAGGTTTCTTGCTTGGTTACTCCACTACTAGCAAGGCTTATAGAGTTTGGAATTTGGCTAGTAGTACTCTTGAGGAGGTTCATGATGTGGAATTTGATAAAACAAATGGTTCACAAGAGGAAGATGAGAATCTAGATGATGTAAGAGGCACTCAATTGGTCAATGCAATAAAGAATATGGACATTGGTGATATAAGGCCTAGAGAGGTGATTGATGTTGAAGATGACAAGAACCAAGTGCTCTTTAACTCAAATGTGCAAGCTAGTGGTTCTCATGATCAAATCCAATCAAGCACTAGTGATGGCAATGTGGAAGATCAACAAATGGCTAGTTCATCATCTCAACCAAGTGATCAATCAAATGCTAGCAATCAAGTGCAAGTGCTTCAACCAACCAATGTTGCAAGAGATCATCCATTGGACACTATCATTGGTGATATTTCAAGAGGTGTGCAAATAAGATCAAGATTGGCTTCATTTTGTGAGCATTTCTCATTTGTGTCATCCATTGAACTTAAGAAGATAGATGAAGCTTTGAAGGATGTTGATTGGATCAATGCTATGCATGAAGAGCTCAACAACTTCACAAGAAATCAAGTATGGGACTTAGTTGAGAGGCCTAAGGATCATAATGTGATTGGAACCAAGTGGGTCTTCCGAAATAAGCAAGATCAAGATGGGATAGTAATAAGGAACAAAGCAAGATTAGTGGCTCAAGGTTACACTCAAGTTGAAGGTCTTAACTTTGGAGAAACATATGCCCCGGTTGCAAGATTGGAAGCAATTAGGATCTTTCTAGCTTATGCTTGTGCCCACAACATCAAATTGTACCAAATGGATGTGAAAAGTGCATTTCTCAATGGGTACATCAATGAGCTTGTGTATGTTGAGCAACCTCCCGGTTTTGAAGATGAAAAGAAACCCAACCATGTGTTCAAGTTGAGAAAGGCTTTGTATGGATTGAAGCAAGCACCTAGAGCATGGTATGAGAGATTGAGGGATTTCCTACTCTCTAAGGGATTCAAGATGGGAAAGGTTGACACCACTCTCTTCACCAAGAAACTTGGCAATGACTTGTTTGTAATGCAAATCTATGTTGATGATATCATCTTTGGATCAACAAATCAAGAATTTTGTGAGGAGTTTGGCAAGATAATGGCAAGTGAGTTTGAGATGTCTATGATTGGAGAACTTAGTTACTTCCTTGGTCTTCAAATCAAGCAAATGAAGAATGGCACATTTGTGAGTCAAGGCAAGTATATCAAGGACATGCTCAAGAAGTTTGAAATGGATGAGAGTAAAGCTATTAGTACACCAATGTGGACAAGTGGAAGCTTAGATAGTGATGCTAGTGGCAACATGGTGGATCAAAAGATGTATCGATCTATGATTGGAAGTCTACTCTATGTGACCGCATCAAGGCCGGATGTGATGTTTAGTGTATGCATGTGTGCTAGATTTCAAGCCTCACCAAGAGAAAGTCACTTAAAGGCAACTAAGAGAATATTGAGGTACTTGAATCATACACAACATGTTGGATTATGGTATCCCAAAGGATCAAGATTTGAGTTGATTGGATATTCGGATTCCGATTATGTGGGATGCAAAGTTGAGAGAAAGAGCACATCAGGCACATGTCAACTATTGGGAAGATCACTTGTATCTTGGTCATCAAAGAAGCAAAATAGTATAGCACTTTCAACCGCCAAAGCGGAGTACATTTTGGTCGGTAGTTGTTGTGCTCAATTACTTTGGATGAAGGCTACCTTGAGTGACTTTGGAATCAAGTTCAAGCAAGTACCATTGTTATGTGACAATGAAAGTGCCGTAAAGCTCACCAACAACCCGGTTCAACACTCAAGAACAAAACATATAGATGTCCGTCATCACTTCATAAGAGATCACCAACAAAAAAGGGACATTTGCATAGAGAGTGTGGGCACCGAAGATCAACTTGCTGACATATTCACCAAGCCACTTGATGAGAAGAGGTTTTGCAAGCTAAGGAATGAATTGAACATACTTGACTTTTCAAATATGTGTTGATGCACCCCCACTATATGACATGCCTCTCCTTCGAGCCAAGCAAGGTAAAGTTGATTGACATGTCATCCATCCATTGCTAAGGACTTGTTTAGTGTATCTAGTCATTCCTATCATGTCCTAGGCTCATTTCATGAAAATCAAATGAATTTGATGCTTGTATGGTACCACTATTGCTTGTATGTTTGAAATGATCTAGTGGTAGCATATGACATGTTTGTGGGCTTGTAAACCTAGTGTTTGATTTAGAAAATGAGCTATAAGTGTTTAACTCAACATAGTACAAGATAACCCTTAATTGGAGGTGTGAAGAAGCTTATCCTTGGATCAAACCGAGTTAAATATCCTTTGCAAGTACTCTAGATTGAACCAAATTGGGAAAATGATCCTCACTTCACATGATGTTACCCCAACATATCTATAATTTGAGGTCACCTTTTGTGCTAATTGTTGACATTAATAATCCTACCCTATCTATATTTTAAGCCTTTGTGGTCATTAATGACAAAGGGGGAGAAATAGTGTACAAAGATAGTGAAAAGACAACAAAGAAACAAAGGGGGAGAGATAAAATATGACAAAGGAAGGGGATCAATTAAAATTTTGAGCATACAAATAGGGAGAGCAAGCTCATGAACTTGTATGGTGAATTTGAATGTGCATTACATATGTTTGCTTGCATGGCATACATTTTAATTTTCAATATCCATGCTTGTGTGGTGTATGCTAGTTATAGGTTTGAATGATGAAATGAAAAACTAGCATGCATAGACTAAAGTAACTAGACTTATATTCATTCTATGGAAACTAGATCCTTGCTTTTAATGTTGATCTCATGGGGTATTCTAATTTTTGTGTATACCTAGTTACTAATGATGCTAAGAATGATATATTGGTGCACTCCGATTGGTATCATGCTTCAAAGGTCCATCTCTTATACCTTAGCATTATTTGGTAGAAATTGTCTCCTATATTTTCTATCTAAGCATATGTGCAAGCTACAATCCAAACTCTTAGCACATATGTAGGGGGAGCAATTGCTACCATATGAAGTTCATGAAACATGTCCATATCCTTTACACATGGTAAATATGCTTGGGCAAGCAACGTGAATTCAATTAAATCTTAATTCATATCTTTGTAAAAGGGTTGTCATCAATTACCAAAAAGGGGGAGATTGAAAGCTCTAGTCTGGTTTTGGTTAATTGATGAAACCCTAAGTGCTAACCTAGTTTATCAAAGTGATTATCAGATAGGTAGCACTATTCCAAGTGATGAAGCAATGGAGAAGATCATGACGATGATGATGGCATGGTGATGATCAAATGCTTGAACTTGGAAAAGAAGAAAGAGAAAAACAAAAGGCTCAAGGCAAAGGTATAAATAGTAGGAGCCATTTTGTTTTGGTGATCAAGACACTTAGCGAGTGTGATCACATTTAGGTTAGATAGCCATACTATTAAGAGGGGTGAAACTCGTATTGAAATGCGGTTATTAAAGTGCCACTAGATGCTCTAACTCATTGCATATGCATTTAGGATCTAGTGGAGTGCTAACACCCTTGAAAACATTTGTGAAAATATGCTAACACATGTGCACAAGGTGATACACTTGGTGGTTCGCACATTTGAGCAAGGGTAAGATACTTCACCGGCGCCCTAGACAGAAAAGTTGGAGGTCACTGTAAGTGACAGGACGCTGGCCTCGGTTGGACCGGTGCGTCCGGTCAGTGGCAGCAGAGGGTGCGCGTTTTGGTCTTATGACCAGACGCTGGGTCATTTAGTGACCGGACGCTGGCAGGGTGCGTCCGGTCAGTGCTGATGTACGCTAACGTGAGACGCACAGAGGAGACGTTGTGTGATCGGACGCTGGGTGAGTCCGGTCGGGCATGACCGGATGCGTCCGGTCATGAAATGTCGCGTTTGGAACCTTACTAGAAACGACCGGACGCTGAGATCCAGCGTCCAGTCACTTTCTAACTGACGCATCCGGTCATTACTTGACTGTTGAAATCGGGCGATCGACGTTTGAAGCCGATGACACGTGGCGCACATCGCACGACCGGACGCTGAGGTCCAGCGTCCGGTCAATATGACCGGAGCGTCTGGTCGACCCGTGTTTAGTGCAGTGAGGAGCCCAACGGTTCTATTTCGTGGGGGCTTCTATTTAAGCCCCATGGCCGGCTCAAGCTCACTCTCTTGGCTATTTGTATTGACATAGCAACCTTATGAGCTTAGCCAAATCCCTTCTACTCATCTCCATCATTGATTCATCATCTTTGTGAGATTGGGAGAGAATCCAAGTGCATTGCTTGAGTGATTGCATCTAGAGGCACTTGGTATTCGTGTTTTGCTGCGGATTTCGCTTGTTGCCCTTGGTGGTTGCCACCACCTAGACGGCTTGGTGCAGCGGTGGAGGATTGGCATGAGTTGGTGATTGTTCGTGGCCATCTTCGATGATTGTGAGGGGATTTGTACCTTCCCTGGTAGAGCACCGAAAGGTAACTCTAGTGGATTGCTCGTGTCATTGAGTTACCTCACTTGTGGGTAGGTTCTTGCGATGTCCAATCGTGTGGACGAGGTTTGTGCAACACCTCTTAGCCGTTGAACCACCAAGTGTTGGTCGACACAACAGGGACGTAGCGTGTTGGCAAGCACGTGAACCTCGGGAGAAAATTGGTTGTCTCTTGCCCTTTGGAATTCTTTCGGTGATTGATTTCATCTTCATCTTGTGATTGGTTCATCCCACTACACGGCGGTATAATCACCCTACTCACTCTTCTATATTCTTGCAAACTAGTTGTGCCAAGCTCTTTAGTGTAATTAGAATTGAGAGCTTGTTTTGTTATTTAAGTTCATCTAGTGGAGCTCTTTAGTGTAGCAAGATTGAGAGCTCTTAGTGAGTAGTATCATAGCAAGTTGTGTGTCTAGTAATCATTGCAACTAGAATTGTTGGATAGGTGGTTTGCAACCCTCGTAGAGCTAGAGTAAGTTTGCATTTTGCTATTTGTCTTACTAATCAAATTGCTCTAGTTGATCTGTAGAATTTTAAATAGGCTATTCACCCCCCCCTCTAGCCATATTAGGACCTTTCAGACTAGTAGACAGGGTCGTACCTCCTCATGCGGTGGCCGTGCGCGTGAGCTTATTGTGTTGCCTCACGCCCTGGGCGTGACGCTGAGCCATGACTGTCCGACATGGCCTCGCGGGGTTGAGGCGACATAGCTTCGGCAAGGTCTGGTGCCCTACGGCTCTGCCCGCCAAGCACACGGGTGCGAGGGACTTGGTCGTAGGCCTACACAAGCCTGTTTCCCTAAGATCGGGGCCTTTCCTAGAAGTGGCTTATCTTAAGCGCAGTAGGCTTTCATAGTAGTTTGAAGTGTGTGTGCGAGTGCACACGACGGGTGTATCCCCCCAAGGCCCTGACTGATTAGGAGAATTAGTTAGGGGTTAATCACAATTTCATGGCACTAATCTAGAGGTTTAGGTAATCCCTCTATTAGGTACTCAACAGGAGTCCTCGAGCCCCTCGTAGCCTCACAAGCCATCTTTAGGATGGTGGCGAGGGGATCTTTTGTCTTTGTTGACCGTTCGTTTGGCCAAGGAGGGACCCCCATTTTGGGTTCGATTGTTTGCCTAAGGACGTGAGGAGCTCCATCACGCTCTCTTGGCCAGGTAACGCCCTCGATGAGCTCAAACAGATCGAGCTTGAGTAGGAGCCCGATCAATCCCTTGGGGGTCTACTAACCTGAGCTCACGTGGGGTGCCCCGCTTTCCTTGCTTGTCGTGGGCCAAACAACTTGGCTCTGTGCCATCGTGTCGCTCGGTATCCCACCCTTGTCGAGGGGTTCAGGAGTAGTTTCGCTGGCTCAGGCTACATTTTACATGACGGCCAGGGCTCTGCATGCCCATGCTAAAGACCGCTAGTGGGCCCATTTCTCGCTTATTCCCCTAGTACAGATACGACCACGTGTCGTCCGTCGACTGGCATTCGAACCTCTAGTGTCGTGGTCCAGAGGAAGCCTTGGGCCCATCGTGAGGCCCTTTGTCAGTGGGTGAGGTGAGTTATTGCACGCGGTCCACCCGTGAGTGCGGAATCTCTTAATATTCCTCGATTCCCATATCTAGTTGTGGAGTTAATGAGGTGCCGCGCGCCATGCTCTATGCTGAGTGATCAGTCCTTTTTTGGCATCAATCTGTGCCATTCGCTAGCGTGAGGCCTTGGGCATGCAGATTTGGGCCATTGGTTGATTGTGGAGAATTGGAAGGGCTTGACCCCTCGATCCGTGTCTAGGCACGCGTGGATGGCATTAGCGGCTAGGGCGCTGCAGAGATGTGTTAGTGGGATAGAAGCCTATAAGGTCCAACCATATCTTCTGACTACTACAAGTAAGGCCTTGTACATGATAGCATTATATAGGCTCCATTTGGTAGCACTCTCAGCAGCTATCGATCCTAATCCACATCGATTCATGACTAAATCATTTGGTAGCACCCATAGGTCAACTCTAGTTCTCATTCATGGTCGACGGCGCAGGAGCCACAACAGGAAGGGAAAAGGAAGGCCAACCATTGGGAAAGCAAGGAAGAGGCATAGGGCAGAACAGGAGCGGTGCCGCCTCCTGCTATTGCGAGGAGGCGGCAGCGATGCGAACAACCTACTGCTTGAGCTTCCTTGCTGCAAAAATCCATCACCCATGGTGAGTATCTCATCGATTCCTCCTAGCTATGGCTTCTACACGCCCTGGCGCACCTCACTAGCCATGGACAGAGGCGACATGGCCGCCTAGAGAGGGATGTGGTCAATGGAAAGGGGCAGAGGAGATGAATAAGCATGGACAGAGAGGGGAATCGAGAGTGATTAGGGAGTAGGTTTTTTCTGTTCCCATCCTGTAGGCCAAAAACACAAAGAGATTTCGCCTAATTCGATAGTGCATTGTTGTAAGGATCTATGTGATGGCTAGAAGGGGGTTTGAATAGCTAATTTCAAGTTCTAAAACCAAAACCAACTCTACTAGGTGGGGATCCAAGAGTTCTGATAAGCCCGGCCAAGCTTTATAGCGCAACACACTCAACTAGTTGTTACACTTGGCTGAAAACGGGAGCACCGAAGAGCTGCACCGAGGTTTCTCCAACAATACCTGCCATTGTTCTCAAACTTAGTATTATGGATGAAAGAGTTGGACATGAGTCAGGCTAAGGTGAGGATCAAGGAATCTTATTACAGGAGTACAAGGTTGTTGCTAATGCTACTGCGGAGGTTATGTGGATTCATACTCTATTGCAGGAGTGTCCTCATACGGCCAAAGTGTGGTGTTATTAGGGCTAAGTATCTTTCTGCAAATCTAGTTTTTTATGCTCGCACAAAGCATATTGAAGCTGATTATCCTTTTTTATGGAAAAGAGTGTCAGGGAAATTATTGGAAATTGATTTTGTTCCTTCAGGAGATCAAGTTGCATATATGTTCACTAATAAATCTCTTTCGGCAACTTGAAAATTGAAAATACAATCTTAACCTTATGAAGCTACGATTGAGGAGGAGTATTAGATGTGTTGGTACAGTATAGGGTTTGTTGATCTCTCTCTGTATACATGCAAACGACACGACCTGTTAGTAATAGATGGATATCACAGGTCGTAGCCTCGTAGGTTTGCCGGCTAAGTACGTAACAATTAATGTAATCCACTGTCGGGGTTATTATAGGCTTATAGCGACTCTATATAAACACGAAATGCAGACAGGACAAACCGCCAAAGGTATACTGCTTCCGGCCCCTCTGACCATTTTACGAGGCCAAATGGCCAAAGCGCAGGTAACAAAAATACAGCCGGGGAAGGAGTGGCCCTGTGCTGGCATCAACAACTACCATGAACACCTTCCCCATGGTATCCGTCTTTGTCCTACTGCTCACCACCCCAGACGGAGCCACGCGGTCAACATCATGAACTTGCTCTGCACCACGCGGTCAAAAATCCACTTGTAACCGCTGCCGGCCGGCCGCTGAGCTTATCCGACGGTCGTATCTGGTTCAGGAGGTCCTTTTTACATGCAGAAAGTACCACTCGGCAATGCGTTTCACCGGCTCATACTCATACGACCTCAACGTCGTTGCGCTCCTTGGCCCTTGGGTCCCTGTCTGTGGATGCTTCTACCGTCGGCCGGCCGCGCCATGGACCAGGTGTGGGGCCTCGTGCTCTGCCGCGATGCACCAGCTGCGGTCCTGCCTCGCCCTTGCCGGCTTGCCCCCTGCAGGGGCATCAAGGACGTCTCCGTCTACTGCGACCACCTCCTCCTAAGGTTCTCGAACGATCCCACCGCCCCGGTGCAGTACGGTACGGGCTCAACCTGGAGGTCAACATCACCGTCGAGGGCGGCACACAACTCGACGTCGAGGTACGCCGCCGCCCGCCGGCGTGATGACCTCCGGCGAAGGGTTCACGACGGGCTACGCCCTAGTGCACAGCATCTACGGGCTGGTGCAGTGCGCGCCGGTGCCGTGCAAGGGGTGCCTGGACAGGCTCAGGGAGGAGGATGAGGATATGCCAGCCGTACTCAATGGCACGAGCGGCGCACAGTTCAATCTGGTGTGGTGAACCTTCTACGACAGCAGCCAGTAATGAGTGAAGCTGGTCGCGCCACCGGCGGCGGGTGCGTCAGGCCGGAACGACCAAGACGGTACGCTACTACCATACATCACATCCTCTGTAATTTCTGTAATACTCACACATGCAAGTTGAAGTTGGCAGCTAACAAAGAGAGTCAAATAGTTATAAAAAAGAGAGAGAGTACAATGCATACTCACGCACGAATGATTTTATAGAGCACCCTCGGGCATTGTTTGGATATAGTCAGATTCGTATCAACCCACATGTGTTATGATGGATTGAAGTGGAAGTTGAACTAAATTCCACCTCAATTCACACCAACGTACGTGGATTGAGGTGAATTCGATAACATTCAAACAAGACCTCAAGGGGTGTCACGAAAACTAATGGATTTCTGGAGTTGACCAAAGTTACCTACCTACAGGTTCGTTCCTTATTTTCTTTCTCGCTTGTCTCTTTCCTATCGTCGAACATCTTTTTTTTTTTTGATCTGTCTAGATGACATTTAGTTGTTTTCGTCCCTCCTGTCAACTGAATTTTTTCCATGTACTTATAGTGTCTTCTACCTATATTTACAATGTCTTATTACTAGATTTACAATGATTTTTTCAGTGTAATTTATTGAACACGGTGGTATAATTTGGAGATAATACAAATATATGCCAAATTTTTCAGAAATACTTTCAAATTATTTTTATGAATTGCAGATACCAAAGAAATATATTTCAAATTATTCACAATTTTTTCATAAATTTCAAAACAAATTTTCCCAAATTGTGGTGGGACCCACCTCCCCAACCTTATCCCTTCCCTTCCGTCGCCTACGCACTTCCCTTCCCTTCCCTTCCATTCCCTTCCGTCGAATGTGCATGCAAACAGAGTCTGGAGAAGAAGCAGCAACGGTGATCCCACCTGGGGGCGGCCCTCCTCGTCGGCCTCCTCGTAGCCGGCTGTCGGCCCTCCTTGTCGCCGGCCACCGGCCCGCCATGGCCGGGGCCGCGAGCTCTGAGGCTGGCCGCACCTGCTGCCTCGCCGGCCCTCGCTGACTGCGCGTGCCTCGCCTGTTCGTCGGCCGCGCCCCCTGCTAGCCGTCCGCGTAAGATCAGATGGCCCAAAAATCAGTTAATTGGAGAGGCCAAATCAACCGGTCGAGGTTTAGCAATTCTGTTTTTTAGAACAAACCGGAGCATCATTCAAGTGTCATGAACATGTTTACAATCGGCATACATGATCTCCTGTAGAGCTAGTGGTGGTATAAGCCACTCTTCCACCGACCTAGTACAGGAGACTAATTTAACACATTCATGGGCTAATCTATTACAAGATCTATTAGAGAAAAACAAATCAATTTCAACAAAGCTCCGGCTTAGATCATTGATCTGCTGCAGCAAAGGACCAATTTCAGAGTTCTGAAAAGTGCTCTTCTCCCACAATGAAACCAACACTTTGCAGTCCGTCTCTAACTGAAGGTACTCCACACCCCTCTTCAGCGCGTACTGCATCCCATCACGGTAAGCCATGGCTTCAGTAATCAGCGCATTCAAGCAATGTTCATACCTTTTCGCCCAAGCACCACACCACCGACCTTCATGATCTCTGAGGACCACTCCGGTTGCGCCAGTTTGGTTCTCCGATCTGAACGAAGCATTCGGCATGGGGGCGTTCACCTTTTGAAGTGCTATATGGATATGCTCCACGTCAATTTGGCATTGCCACTTCGCCAGATACGCCAGTCACTGATTTGGCTACATGGTTGTCTGATCGTGCTCTGATGACCGATGTCATTCGCCAGTCACTGATTTGGTAACGTTGCTTACAGGCTTGAGCTCCCGGCTTCCTCTTCGGTGTCCCGACCTACTGCTTTGCTTTCCCTTCCCGTGCTCTGATCTGCTGCTACCACCCTGAATTCTATAAGTTCTATCGCCGGCCGTAACATCGGGCCACATTGCTCTGTGCTGTGTTCTTTCTAGCTTCTTCGTCGAGCAGTAGTTCTCCGCGATCTGAAAACTCAGCTGTTTTCATGCTTGGCACTTGCCAGAGGATACATGGCGCCGGAGTATGCGGTTCTTGGGCAACTGTCGGTGAAGCTTGACGTTTACAGCCTCGGAGTCCTCATCCTGGAGATCGTTACTGGACGGAAGAACACCGACATGTTGGAATCAGCAGCCGGAGAATCCTACTCCTACATATTGTTCTTCGTTTTCACATTCCACGACCCACTTTTTTTTAACACAAAATTGGATCAGAGACACCGACCGCTGGGTCACTGGGTCAGAAACACCGTATACTTGTACTTGTATACATGATCCAAGTAAAAATGATTATATGTCATGTGTTGTTAGGTGTGGGACCACTGGGTCAGAGGCACCGTGCTGGAGGCCGTGGACCCGTTCTTGGATTGCCAGTCCCTGGAGACGGAGCGCGAGGTGGTCAAGTGCATCCATCTGGGGCTGCTCTGCGCGCAGGAGAACCCGGCGGACCGCCCGACCATGCTCGACGTCCTCGTCATGCTGCACGGCCAATCGTCAGGCGGCTTTGCGGCACCGTCGAAGCCGGCCTTCGCCTTTGCGTACGGGGAGACGATGAGCTCTGATGAGCGGCGTAACGTGTCGTCGGCTGCTGCTGCTGCTGCGTTCTCTTTGAACGGGATGTCCGTGTCGGAGTTCCAGCCAAGATAGATCATAGATGGACACTCAGACGACACGATAGAAATGCAGGCACGGTGCACCTGCGGCCAGCGGCACGTCCTGCGGTAGCCTGTGAGCACTTACTACGGAGTACTCTGCTTGCCGCACTGTCATGCTGGCTGGACTTTGCAGAAACACATACGGTAGAATATCCTGTTAGGATAATAGGCAATTTCCATGTCATTTTAATTCCATAAATTAACAGCATGATGATGACATATAAAGAATTATTAATCATTGAAATCATGATATCCATTATATCCATGGTAAGACTACATGCTGGATCATATATCATGTGAAACTTATGAAGATCATGAATCATAACAAAGAGAAACACATAGAATGATATATATTTCATATCTGCAACAAGCATAAAGCTACATACGAAACAACAGGACTGTAAACAGGAAACACATATGTAGAGCATGTATCTAGCAGGAACAGACATAAGATATCTTATGAAGTGACATGACTGGACATATGAAATAAACTGATGAACTACTGAAACATGTAGAACATAAAACAAAGAAGATGAAACGATCATACCCTCCCATCCGCAATTCCGAAGTTCCAGCTTCCCTTGACATGCCGTAGGAGAAGAAGATGTTCCTTCCGTCAGCGAACGGGAAGAAGACGACGTATGGTGACGGCGGCTCTTTGGGCAGTCGCGTAGACGCTCCCCAAAAACCTAATTATCGATCCCCCATGCAAGGTCCTAAACGACAAGGGCTTCGGAGGCACCTGCCCTCTCGCTCCTCCGTGCGCGCAGAGTTACGAGATGAGGAAAGCCATCAAGCAACTGAATCTCTCCTCTGGAACGCGAGTGTTCTCTCTGTTCTCTTTTTAACTGGAGTTGGAAGACTTGTAGGGAAAACGGAGAGGCATGCGCAGGGAAGACCGAGAGACCCCGGGAGATCAGGAGTCAGGTAGGCTTTTTAGTTGAAAACTCCCGTGGTTAGTGGGTGCTAAAAGTTAACACGCCACGCCCCGCCTGCCCCGCCCCGCCCCGCCCCGAGCCCGAGCCCGAGCCCGAGCCCGGCCCGGCCGGCGGCGGCGGCGGCACACGCGCGCGCGTGTGGCACGCCTTTGTCCGTTTCTCAACTTCTCAAATTAAACGGATTAATTCCAATCATTTAAGTTGAGTCAACGTCCTTTTAACTTCCAATCCGGTACAAATAATAATACCCACAGTTACAAGACATAGAGTTATTGATTTATTAAATATATAAATGGGCCTAGCCCATAATAAATCCAACAATCCCCACCAAACTCTAGGGTTTATAACTGTATAGTTCCAGAATCACAATTCTTTGATATACCAGTGTTTCGATGGAGACTTGTTAAGTTGAACATCCACCTAGAACAAGAGTTTCACTCAGTCACAACTGAACAATGGACTATGCCTTGAATTGACAGTTTTGTGTGAGGTGAGATTCACTCAAATCCTTCGCTGGTACTAGGTTGCAACAAGCATCCCCGCTATTTGAAGCATATAAGTCACACTTCTATGCCTTTCATGAGTGTTTAGGGATAACCCAGGTCCCATAGACTGTGACCAGCAGTCTGACTCATATAGGTGTACTTCTCAAAAGATGTTCTGTAGGACAACATCTCATCTTTATAAGACTTTTGAAATACATTAAGGTAAATACCATCCTGCCTTACAGAAAGAAAGATATGCATCAGAGATAGGTTCGTAGGGAACTTTCCTCTCAATCTACTTATAGCTTGTTTCACCACTCTACTTCACGGGATCTCCTATCACATAGAGCAGGTTACCACTACAGTAGACTTTCACGTGGGTCTCATACCCATCTCTCTCGATGCACTTTCTATCACATTTCGTGACAATCCCTTAGTGAATTGATCTGCCAGATTATTCGATGTGTGAACATAGTCCAACGTTATAACTCCGGAGGTTTTCAACTTTCTGACAGTCTTTAATCTTCTTTTAACATGACTTGTGAACTTCATGTTATTCCTGGAACTGTTGACCTTTGTGATCACAGTCTGGTTGTCACAGTTCATTGAGATAGCCGGTATCAGTTTTTCAACTACCGGTAAATCCAACAGGAAATCACGAAGCCACTCGGCCTCAGCTCCAGCAGTGTCCAATGCAGTGAGTTCTGCTTCCATTGTAGACTTCGTTAAGATAGTCTGCTTGCAAGACTTCTAGGAAACAGCGCCACCTCCAAGTAGAAACACATATCCGCTCGTGGCATAAAGCTCATCAGCATCAGAAATCCAGTTGGCATCACAATAGCCTTCCAGCACTTTTGGATGTCTAGTATAATGAATACCATAAGTCATAGTACCTTTTAGATAACGCAACACTCTCTCAAGAGCACGCCAGTGATCATCTCCCGGGTTTGACACAAACTGGCTCAGCTTGCTCACAGCATATGAGATATCAGGCCTTGTCGCACTCGCAAGGTACATGAGTGATCCAATGATCTGGGAGTATGTCAGTTGATCCCTTACTATTCTTCGATTTTTCCTCAATAGCACGCTGGGATCATAAGGCGTGGGAGCAGGATCACAGTCACTAAAACCAAAGCGACCTAATACATTTTCCACATAGTGGGATTGTAACAGAGTTACCCCACCATCACCTTCTCTAATAAGCTTGATGTTCAAAATAACATTAGCTTCTCCCAAATCTTTCATTTCAAAATTGCTCGATAGAAGTTTCTTTACTTCCTTAATCACATTGATATTTGATCCAAAGATCAGAATGTCATCAACATATAGGCATAGCATAACAGCTTCACCCCCACCATATCGATAATACACACACGTGTCAGCTTCATTCACAGAGAAACCGTTAGATGTTAAAGTATTATCAAACCTTTCGTGCCATTGCTTAGGTGCTTGTTTTAGGCCATATAATGATTTTAACAACCTGCACACCTTGTTCTCTTGACCATCCGCAATGAACCCTTCTGGCTGATCCATATAGATCTCCTCTACTAACTCTCCATTCAGGAAAGCTGTCTTAACATCCATCTGATGAATGATAAGACCATAAGAGGCAGCCACGGCAATTAAGGTGCGAATTGTAGTCAATCGAGCAACTGGTGAATAGGTGTCAAAGAAATCTTCACCCTCTTTTTGGGTATATCCTTTGGCCACAAGCCTTGCCTTGTACCTCTCAATTGTACCATCAGGCCTAAGCTTTTTCTTGAAAATCCATTTGCAACCTATAGGTTGACACCCATAAGGATGGTCAACGACCTCCCAAGTTCCATTAGACATAATAGAATCCATCTCACTCCTTACTGCTTCCTTCCACAAGTCAGCATCAGGAGAAGAATATGCCTCTCTAATGGTGGTTGGTATGTCTTCCACAAGGTACACTAAATAGTCATCACCAAAGAATTTTGCAACCCTCTGTCTCTTGCTCTTTCGAGTGACTATATTGTTATCCTCCTCAGGGATGTGTACATGAGATTCTTCAGCATGATCTATTGGAATAGATAGTTCGTGTTCATGGGGAATTATAGTCTCATGACTTGTTTCACTAGGTGTATTCTTCATTGGGAATTCATTCTCAAAGAATGTAGCATCTCTAGATTCTATGATTGTATCAACATACATATCAGGAACTTCAGATTTTATAATTAAGAACCTATACCCAATGCTGTGAAATGCATAGCCAATGAAAATACAATCAACAGTTTTAGGCCCAAGTTTACGCTTTTTGTTGATTGGCACATTTACTTTAGCCAAGCAACCCCAAGTGCGCAAATATGAGAGATTTAATCTTCTCTTTTCCCATTCCTCAAATGGTGTGATCTCTTTGTTCTTTGTTGGAACTCTGTTCAGGACATGACATGCTGTCAAAATCGCCTCAGCCCACCATTCCTTGGATAATCCCGCTGTACTCAACATGGCATTCACTAACTCTGTTAGAGTGCGGTTTTTTCTTTCAGCAATCCCATTGGATTGTGGTGAGAATGGCGGTGTTCTCTCATGAACAATACCATGTTCCACACAGAACTCATCGAACACATTAGAGAAATATTCTCCACCTCGATCGGACCTTAACCGCTTTATTTTCCTCTCAAGTTGGTTCTCAACTTCAGCTTTATAGGCCTTAAAATAATTAAACGCTTCATCTTTTGTTTTTAAGAGATACACATAGCAAAACCTGGTGGAGTCATCTATAAACATGAGAAAGTATCTTTTACTGCCTTTAGTCAAAATTCCATTCATTTCGCACAAATCAGAATGGACAAGTTCTAGAGGTGCTAAATTCCTCGCCTCAGTAGCCTTGTGAGGCTTGCGGGGTTGTTTTGATTCAACACATACATGGCACTTAGACTTTTTTGACCAAATTGAATTTAGGAATTAAATTTAGATTTGCTAACCGCATAAGACAGCCAAAACTTGCATGACAGAAACATGAATGCCATAGATCCGATTCATCAGAAATATTAACATAATTCACCATTTTATTACACACATCATGCAGTGATAAGCGGAACAAGCCTCCGCAATCATATCCTTTACCAACAAAAGAACCATGTTTCGACACAACACATTTATTCGACTCTAGAACAATTTTGTAGCCATCTCGACATAGCATAGACGCACTAACAAGATTCTTCTTGATGGAGGGCACATGCTGCACGCTCTTCAATGGCACCGTCTTTCCTGAAGTAAACTTCAGAATGACCGTACCAACACCAAGAACATGAGAACGCGACCCATTTCCCATCAACAAGGCGCCAGACCTCTCGACCTGGTAGGAAGAAAACAGAGAAACATCAGCACACACATGAATATTTACACCGCTATCCATCCACCACTCAGGTGAATTACATACTGAAAGAACAAATGGTAAAGAATTACCATACCCAGTTGCTCCTGGTAGGAAGAAAACAGAGAAACATCAGCACAACATTTGCTGATTTCTTTTCCTGCTTGAACTTACGCTCAGGACACTCACTTGCCCAGTGCTGTTCACTGCCACAAACAAAGCAGCCTCCATCTCTCTTGTTCTTCTTCTTCTTTTTAAACTGTGCTGTTTGAATAGGCTTAGTTGTGTTCTCTTGCTTGTTCTGGTTTTTCTTCTTTTTATACTTGCGGAATCCAGAGTTTCTCTTCTGTACCACATTAGCAGTAGAGGTCTCAACACTCTTTCCATTGTCTTTTGCTCTCGCTCTCTCCTCAACATCAAGAGTACCAATGAGCTCTTCAACATTGAACTCCTGTCTCTTATGTTTGAGTGAGGTAGCAAAGTCCTTCCAAGAAGGTGGTAACTTGGCAATTATACCGCCAGCCACAACTTGTCAGGTAAGACACATGGAAAGAGCTCAAGTTCCTTAGCTAGTGCCTGAATCTCATGAGCCTGTTCCACTACAGATCGGTTCTCAACCATCTTGTAGTCATACAGCTGCTCCATGAGGTACAGCTCGCTACCAGCATCGGTAACTCCAAACTTTCCCACAAGTGCATCCCACAGCTCTTTCCCTGTAGGATGGATGATATAGCTTTTCTGGAATTTTGGATCAAGTGCGCTAATCACTGCACCTCAAAAGAGGTTGTCATCAGCCTTAAACTTAGCCTCATCCTCAGGAGGCAAGTTAGCAGGTTTGCCCTCAGAGACATGATAACATGACATTGCAGTGAGCCACAATTCCATCTTAGCTTTCCAGATCAAGAAGTTTTTACCATCAAAAGGATCAGGCTTTAACACAGCAGCAAAACCTCTGATAGAAAAATGCCTAAAATTAGGTTTTTGGATTGTTAGGATAATAGGCAATTTCCATGTCATTTTAATTCCATAAATTAACAGCATGATGATGACATATAAAGAATTATTAATCATTGAAATCATGATATCGATTATATCCATGGTAAGACTACATGCTGGATCATATATCATGTGAAACTTATGAAGATCATGAATCATAACAAAGAGAAACACATAGAATGATATATATTTCATATCTGCAACAAGCATAAAGCTACATACGAAACAATAGGACTGTAAACAGGAAACACATATGTAGAGCATGTATCTAGCAGGAACAGACATAAGATATCTTATGAAGTGACATGATTGGACATATGAAACAAACTGATGAACTACTGAAACATGTAGAACGTAAAACAGAGAGAAGATGAAACGATCATACCCTCCCATCCGCAATTCCGAAGTTCCAGCTTCCCTTGACATGCCGTAGGAGAAGAAGATGTTCCTTCCGTCAGCGAACAGGAAGAAGACGACGTATGGTGACGGTGGCTCTTCGGGCAGTCGCGTAGACGCTCCCCAAAAACCTAATTGCCGATCCCCTGTGCAAGGTCCCGAACGACAAGGGCTTCGGAGGCACCTACCCTCTTGCTCCTCCGTGCGCGCAGAGTTACGAGACAAGGAAAGCCATCAAGCAACTGAATCTCTCCTCCGGAATGCGAGTGTTCTCTCTGTTCTCTTTTTAACTGGAATTGGAAGACTTGCAGGGAAAACGAAGAGGCATGCGCAGGGAAGACCGAGAGACCCCGGGAGATCAGGAGTTAGGCCGACTTTTCAGTTGAAAACTCCCATGGTTAGTGGGTGCTAAAAGTTAACACGCCACGCCCGCCCCGAGCCCAGCCCGGCCGGTGGCGGCGGCGCGCGCGCGCGTGTGGCACGCCTTTGTCCATTTTTCAACTTCTCAAATTAAATGGATTAATTCCAATCATTTAAGTTGAGTCAACGTCCTTTTAACTTCCAATCCGGTACAAATAATAATACCCACAGTTACAAGCCATAGAGTTATTGATTTATTAAATATATAAATGGGCCTAGCCCATAATAAATCCAACATATCCAGATTACAGCGCCCGTTGCTGACCCTACACTACAGATTACGCGTACCGGAGACACAAAATCCATACGCTAGAAACACTAGGTGTCGCTGTTTGATGATGTATAATATATGCAAATGCGAAACAGATGAGCACACCTAGTTCAATGGAAGTCAACAGTTGTATGGATCGAAGGCCCGCTACCTGCAAATTAAACGGCAAGGGCCACGGTGGCGACACGCTTGCAGATGGCCTTGAGGAGGCAGAGTGCCCCGTGCGGTGTACTACCCGACCTAGTTCCCTCAAGTCATCCACATCGATGGTTTCCTTGTGTACGTCCTCAAGCCGTCGGTGTTCCTTAGGCAGGGGTGTTTGGACTAAACTTTGTCCCTGGCGTATCGAACGTTTGCACAACAACGAGAAGTCTCCTATACAACTAAAAAGAACAAAACATGGATATTTTTTGGTGCGACATTCGTCCATCATCCTGTCTGCCTGCCGACCGTGCGATCTCTCTCCGCGCCCCCTACGCCCGTCTCCCTTCCAAAAAAACGTCGCTCGCCGCCGCGCCCACCCTGCGCTTGTGCCCGCCCGCATCAGGCAGTGCCGCCGCCGCCCGAGCCCATGGCGTCTCGCCATCGTCTCGCTGCGTCCTCTCCTTGCCTCCTACCTCCTGGCTCCTGCCTCCTGCCGCCTTCCCTCCCATCTCCCCGTCGCGCCCCCTCGCGCCGTCCGCATCCCGCCCCCACCGGCCACCCCCACCTCCATGCGGATCGGCACATGAGGACCGGTGGCGACGCCCCTTTTTCTCTGCAGGCGGCAGCGCAAGGCAGTGGCGCCTCCTCGCCGCCATGGGCCATCCCATCCTGCCCCTCAATGGCGGCGCGTCCCACACCGTGCGGATGGAACCCCCGGTGGCGATGCATCCTGCCCCAATCCCCGTGCGATTTTTTTCCACCTCGACGCTCTGCCCGCCCGTGCAAAAGGAAACTCGCTCCCACCGGTGCCTCCCCCTTTAACCCTCCCCACCTCCATTACCGTCTCCCCCCTTCCCACCTCCCCCACCAGCTGTGCTCATCCATCCACTGCGACGAGGCCCCGCCCGCCGATTCGACTACGTTTGTTTTTTTTTCTTCATTTGATTTGATTGCAACGCACCGCAGCAGGAGGAAGAGAGGGAGGGAGGGATCCTTGGGCTGTTGTTCGGCTAGATGGTCGAGGGTGGCACACAACTCCATTTTGAGATGGCAAACCCGGCTATAAGGTCACCCTGGGCGTTTTTTCACCGAAAGCCGAACACCGAACCGAAACCGAACCGAATAGTCGGTAGTTCGGTTTTTCGGTTCGGCTTTGGTTTTGGATTCTGGGAACTTCGGTGTTCGGCTATGGTGTCAGTTTTTTACTCGAGTGGAACCGAACAACCGTGGAACTGAAGTTAGCAACAATCTTAAATCTCCGCTTCCCCAATCTTGGATGCAGCCCACCAAGGCCCACAACGCACTGCTCTGGGCACTTTGGCAGGCCTGAGGCCTCTCTTGTCCGACTCCCTCTTGAGTCTCCCTCTCCCTCACCCCATCTTAGATCCGAGTCCGGAGTCCCTCTCTCTCCCACCCGACTCGGCGTGTGGCGACTCCCCATCCGAAACCCTAAAACCTGGCGGCTGTGGCGACATGACTAGGAGGCGGTCTGGCAGAGCGCAGAAGTGGCAGCGGGCGAGGTGAGGCATAGAAACGCAACTGCTGCAAGCTGCAGCGGCCCGAGCCCGGCATAAGGAGGAGCCACGGAGGCATGCTTGGTGGTTGCGCCATGGGGCTGCTTCACGGCGCGTCGCTGATGCGAGCTGCGAGCAGGTGGTGGTGGCGGTGCTGCACGAGTGGAAGGTGGCGCCGGCGATGCATCCGCTGCTCGAGGTAGAGTTTCGTGCAACGTGGATGCGTGCGACTGCGAGGCAGTGGAGGTAGACTCAGTTTTCTCGGTTTAAACTAAAAAACCAATGTAAAAAACCGAAACCGAAATGGTCGGTTTTGCATTCTCTGATTAACCGATACTTTTGAGGAACCGAAAAAACTGAACCGAAGTGTCAGTTTAAACCGAACGCCCAGGCTGACTATAAGGGGATAGCAGAGCCCATGCATAAGATGCGGCCTGGCTGCTTCAATCACAAGCAAATGGATAGCGCTCTGCCTACATAAACCAAACCTATTGTTTGCATCCCTTCCTTATAGAGAGCGAAATTCCGACCCAACGTCTATAAAGAGAAATAACAAAAAGTAGAGTAGGGAGGACAGACCGGTACACAGGAACAACATCGTGCAAAGAAAATGAAAAGTAGGGTCTTCAATCAGAATGATAATTATTCTCTATTTCCATGACCTGCACTATACGTAATGAAATAAACTCCCAGGCTTCCTACCTGCTACCTATTTCTCACTCACAAGAGCTTCGACCATGCTTATACTTGAATTTCTCTTGCCTTCATTCCCATAAGAGAAAAGCTTTCCTACCCTAGTTCCTAAGCATAGACATTTCCTCTTTATTTACTATTAGATAGAGTAGAACGACTGTACCAAGCACCATCCCTATGTTGACTAATGCCATGCAAAGAAATCTACTCCTACGAATTCACATCTCTTTTCCATAAACTCCTATGAGAGGACCGCTGACGACAAGACAACAGAAAAGTAGCTTACCCAAAGCTAATCCTCAGTTTCAAACAGTACAAAAGCAAAGCTTGTCCCAGCCTCATTAGACTGAAAAGAATTACCCCAGCCTCTGTTGGGTCCAGAACGGCGGCCCCTGCTGGAGTGAAACCTTCCACCATTTTCGCTCATTATCATATCCAACGAATATACATCAGATAGCTTTCATGTCGAATTTACTTCGGCTCGCTCTTTTGATAGCCAAGAGTCCCGATCTTTCACTCCATCATGCCTTCGGTAAGGGCTGGCTCACAAGATACAGCCAGAGGTGTGTCCTTGCTTGTATTATCAGAAATCACCGATCCACCAACCCTTGCATTTCGTTCTAGTGACAAGGACCTACCTTCAAGCTGAGCGATTGAGAAAAATCTTTGTTATAGCTACCATTTCTTATTCATATTAGACCACTGACCAAGAGGAAACCACGATAATAATGAGAGATAAGATGCAGCTCACTTGGAAAAAAACCCTATTCTTATTCCTTTACTTGTGTTTAGCTTTGTCATTGGTATGACAATCTGTTCTGTCAGACCCATCTTAGGCTGTGTAAGGTATTATTGCCGTCACTTCAACAACTGAAAAGGTTTTTCTTAAGTCGCCACTAGGACACTTGTTAGGAAGGCCTGGGAATGACCCTCTAGCCCTCCAATCTGAAAAAGCAGGAATGCAGGAAAATCATCACATTAACTATGCCATTCTTGAGCGCCAATCAGTATCCTCCTAGATTCTCATGTGTTGAGTATCAAACAAAAGATCCCATGTTCGGTTGGTCAGATCAATTCGGCTTTACCCATTCATTGTTTTATCGAGGCAAGACAAAAAGGGACAATTTTCTTATCTTTTGAGATCTCAACGAACGGTTCTTAAATCATTAACGGATGTAGAAATGGGACAAGTTATTACCGGTTTGAGGGGACAATGGTTTTCTAGGTTGTTTCACCAATCTGTTGAATTGGAATGGAGCTCACGACCGTGAAACCCCTCGTTGTTTGATGGCACCTATCTTGTTCCCTTCGAGGAGAAATACTACTCTTGTTTTTCTTGTTCCTGTTGTTCTTCTTTCTCGAAGAGATGGGTGCACCGCCTTGGAGAAGGTAGTGTGCCTATCGACGACTCCTTTCCATTGTATGGGAGGATATCTTCTTTGTTGTAGCTGAACCGATGTATGAATAAGGAGAGTGTGAATGGGGATTGGAGAATGCCTTGCAATGAATTATGGATCCTTCTTGTATGTCCTCAAGAGGAGCCTCTAATGACCTTTCCACACTAGTTTGAGGGAATCCAATCCAGGTGGGAACTCCTAGAATGGGGTTAGAACTTGTTTTTCTTCATAAATATGGGGAATCTGCCATCGAACTACCACTAGTATGATCCGTCTTCGATTGATCAGCATCAGGTATCGGCTAATGGCATTTTAGAAAGCTTCTCTTCCCTTGTTGGGTTCCTACCGTTTACTAATAATAAGAGTAGTGGTGCCTTTAGATTGATTTTCTTGTCTGTCTTTGAATGAGAGATGCATAAACTAAAGAAAAGATATGCCCGTCTGGATAAATAAATCAAGGTGCTATTATATTACTAGGGGCGATCCTCTTTTGGTGGGGCAAAGGGAACGAAGAGAAGAGGTTTAGTATAAGAACAGAGGAAGGGTTGGAAAAAGATGAATCGGACTTGGCAGATTGAACTGAAGACTATAAAGGAGGAAGAAAGCCCATAATTATCATGTATGACAAGGTTGTTCTTATCATGGTGAAACTGTTGGAAAAAGGTTACTGTGATTTTCTATCTATTAGTTGACTACGGAACTTCTTCATCACGACCTATCTATATGTGAAAAGCACTCCGCCAGAATCCTCGTAGTACTAAGTCGTGGCTTACAAGCTAGCCCATACTCCTTGTTTGGGCAAGATCTATATGGTTTACCAACCTGGCATAGACACCAGATCCTTTTTATCAAGCGTGCAGGACCAGTGAAGAAAAAAGATTTGCAAAAACACACATGAAACATATTGAACTCCTAAGAAACACCTGACCTCAGATGCTTTTTTTTCCTTCTGGATGGTTCTGATGTAGTGAACAGCTTCCGACCATTATGACCTTTTATTTCATTTTTTATTTTCTATAGGAACTCACTACTGCTGCATTTCAAATGTGCCTGCCTATTGCCTTAATTTACAGACCTCTGCGATTCACATATAGCCACACTAATGTAAGACAGCTCAATCGAGTCTAGCCTAAGATATAAAATCACACTAGACAATAAAAAAGTAGCCAAACAAAGCCAGGTAGTTTTCATCCATAAGTACACAGGTGAACAAGTAGAAAGAGCTTACTTGGTAGGATGTGTTTATGTTGACGTCCTTCCTGCTTGATCTTCTACATTGACGATTTACCATGGGCTCTGGGCGTGCTGTTTTCATGCCAATATTTTCACTTAATATTTATCATAATTGTTGTGTATCATCAAGGTTCGACACTTGTCTTTTTATGTATTATCACCTAGTTATTTGTTCCTGTAAATGCTGTGATGCTCCATAATTTGAGTTTAGTCACTGAGCCCTCACGGTTTTGGGCTGACTGTGAGTATGTCTATCACCTTGATTTTGTTTTAACAACTCGGTAGCTGCAAGTAACATCATGCTTTGTTTGTTGTTCCTCTAGAGATGGTAGTGTTAAACTCTTGATGATGCCATGTTTGCACTTTGATGTGTGATCTTGGGCCTGTTTTACCTTTAAAATTGTAACTGCCATGGCCTCACAAACCATTCTATCGAGCTCATTCTTGGACTTCCCTGCAATCGTCTTGAGTGACCTAAACAAGTTTGATTGAGCAGTCTAGTTTACCGATTGAAACTTGATTTTGTGTCAAAGAATTTGGTGAACCTTATTCTGCAATAATAATACATTTGACCATTTTCAGGCCGAAGACGAAGACGGTGAAGCTGAGGATGACGAACTTGATGCAGACATAGAAGACAAGGAGAACATCGAAAGCAAAGCAGGATCTTCCCTGCCAAATAAGAGGAAAAGGGATAGCGAGGATGATGCCAATGGAGACAAGTAAAACCGCGAGGGAAATAGTATTTCCTGAACTTCGGAAGCGTTTGTGTGCACTGATTATTATTTGCATGCTTTCTGGGTCTTTTTTTCCCGCACTTGTAATAGACGAGAGCATAGTGTTTTTAGGCGGTTCCATTTCTGAAGTTATCTTCTTGATTCTGGAGGTTGTCTGACTCTGAAACAATGAGTAATCTTGGATGTCCCCAGCATGTATACACCCTTTGTTTGGTGTGACTTCCTGATGCTACTAATCGAGATCCCAGTTCATATTATTCTACTTGTGCTTCTGGAGGATGATGACCTTCCTTTGTTTGGTGTGACTTCCTGATGCTACTAATCGAGATCCCAGTTCATATTCTACTACTAGTGCTCATCTGTTTCGCATTTGCATAAATCATCAGACAGCGACACGTAATGTAGGAATTCTCCATCTCCAGTACGCGTAGTCTGTAGGGTCAGCATAGTCTGGTGGTAAATCAATGTAGTCTGGTGGTACTCTATATTATACTGTACAATATATGTTTCTGCAAAGTCCAACAGGACACTGCGGCAAGCAGAGTATGCGGCAAACAGTATGTGAAAAGCACTCCGCCAGAATCCTCGTAGTACTAAGTCGTGGCTTACAAGCTAGCCCCTACTCCTTGTTTGGGCAAGATCTATATGCTTTACCAACCTGGCATAGACACCAGATCCTTTTTATCAAGCATGCAGGACCAGTGAAGAAAAAAGATTTGCAAAAACACACATGAAACATATTGAACTCCAAAGAAACACATGACCTCAGGTGCTTTTTTTCCTTCTGGATGCTTCTGATGTAGTGAACAGCTTCCGACCATTATGACCTTTTATTTCATTTTTGATTTTCTATAGGAACTCACTACTGCTGCATTTCAAATGTGCCTGCCTATTGCCTTAATTTACAGACCTCTGCGATTCACATATAGCCACACTAATGTAAGACAGCTCAATCGAGTCTAGCCTGAGATATAAAATCACACTAGCCAATAAAAAAAGTAGCCAAACAAAGCTAGGTAGTTTTCATCCATAAGTACACAGGTGAACAAGTAGAAAGAGCTTACTTGGTAGTGGGGAACTCTTGCATTATTTGAGTTTATATGCCTTTTCAAAACTAGCATCGTCGGAACTTTAAGAAAAAGATATTGTTTTAGCAGCTCTTATTTCTATTTTACTGCTCAACTCGCTCTTAAACATAAAAGGGCACTTACCCAGAAAAGTCAGTTTTCTTACTAACCCACTTTAAAAGCCAGATCATATGCGGCGATATACTATGGCTGAAAGAAAATGAAGACAACAAAGCTTTCCCAGTGATAAAACAGAGGACTTTACACACTTTTGCTTATTACCAAAGAAGCATGTTGAAAGCGCACGCTTCGTGAAAACAAAGCAGAAGGAAGCGGAATGTCCTGTCCACCAATAGTATACATAATTTGGATACATCACTAACTATAGTGAAAAGGATCTTCGGAGTTTTTACGATGTTCCAATCAATGGGTAAGAAGATCCGCCCACAATATGTTCATCTCTTGCATCAAAGACTAGTTCTTCCGAAGGAGAGAAAGGAAAGCGTAGCTTATGAAAATACCATTTGTTATTTTGTTCGTTCAAAAAGATCATTAAGGGTGGCCCGGAGGAAGAAATTCAGAATGATCAAATAATTGATAAGATGTAAAGTAATAGCAAGAGTCTAAAAAGCTTCACCAAGTCGTCAATAGGTGTTCATAAGTAACAGGTCCTATAAAGGAATGGTGAAAAAAGTAAAAAAGGCCGAAGGACAAAGGAGAGGCCTATCATCACCATCATGTCATAGTTGATGACATCATATATCTTTACCGAGCTGTCGTTGGATATTGTACAGCACAGCAATCCATCTGCGCTCACCGCCCGGGCAGCAATGTAGACACCTTCGTTAGATAGAGATTCGAGAGGGGGGGTTCTGAAATTGGACCCACATCTCAGCCATAGAGACATGCTTCGGGTCAAGGTGAGATCTGAAATGCTTTGTGAATTCAATCACCACTGCTTTTTTCTACGGTGCATTAATATGGTACAACTGAATATCTGACCACACTCTATCTTTGAAGTGGCTATCGTACCGGGCACTCAACAGCTTCCTAAAGTGCACTCGCTCATCAAGTCAGCAACATTAACTGCCCTCCTCCATTCACCCATACCTCTCTTTCAATTCCCAATTACAGTGCTCTGGGAAAGAAGAATTACTAGCTCTCTAACACCGAGCAGATTCAAATAATAGGGCCGATCGATGCCTCCAATGAATAAGTATTATTTACTACTTACTGTCTCACCTCACCCACCCCACAGCCCTCGTGGGCAAAACGCAAGCTATTTCTTTCTTCCTCTTATGAGCATATTAAACCCTTAGAAAAGACAAAGAAAAGGGGCTCCACTCGGATGCTATTATATTAGTAAGGAACTCTCTTTACTAAAGAACTAGCTCTCCCAATACCCTCGCTAGCGAAATGGAGAGCCTCCTCCTTTTCCTAGAAGTACTATAAGGATTCTCCTACATATCCAGACTCAAGTAAAGACTTTTTCTAGGACGATGGAAGGAGATGCAAAGACAATAGAAAGTGCCTTACTAGGCAAAGATAAGCCTTTTGACAACTGGTGTTACATCTCAAACTGGTTTGTGTAATACACTTCCCGGCGTGGGCTTGAAGGCCTATTTTGCTAACACTGGTGATAAGTTCCTTGGTCTGCAAGAAAGACGTAGTGTCCCCCTACCTAAAAGAGAGTCATTTTGCTTATGGAGAATCCAAGTCTTGTCCTTTTTTCAAAAGAAAGGCTAATGCAGTTACCGAAAAACAAAGCCGCACCCCGGTCATGCATGTAGGGTTTGAAGATATACACCAAATCCGACCGAATCGCACTTAGACAGAAATTGGTTGTCATGTGAAAAAATGTTTTCTACTTACTTGTCTGTGTTAAGCATGTGGATATAACCTGGCAGGCATAGAGTCAGAATTCGCTTCTCTTCTCTCGGACTTCATAGTCTACTCTCAAAACTAATATGAAAGAGAGTGGAATCAGTCCATTACTTAGATCAGTGGTGATCTCATCTTGTCTTGCTTCGAGAGAGGAAACTAATGGACCAAAGACAGATAGACAGCATGAACTCAGCAATCAGACTGGCAGGAATAAGTACTAAAGGGTAAAGAGATGAATGAATGGAAAAAATAAAATAAGAGAAACAATAGCATATTACAATAAATATCTAGAATGTTTTTCTAGTTCTGAGAATTATGAGGAGATCAAAAAGGCTCTAGAGTATGAAAAGCTCCTAGACTACTGTATTCACTTTTAAACCTATGGGTAAACGAGCGGTATCCTGTTATGGATGGTTAAATTGTACTATATTTAGTGGTTTTATAGGTATCTCTATACTAATAGATATACCGATGGCCCCACAACCTACTACTTGATGGGTTTGAGGGGAGAAGAAGTAGGGTAAAGTGGGACTTCTTCAAAGGTGCGTACATATCTTTCAGGTGCATTGAATTCGGGATTACTTCAATCAGGCATTCTAGTCTTTAACAGCTATCAAAGTTGTGCTGATGTAAGAAGCTTGGCCTGCTTTTAAGGCATAGATGAAAACATGTAACAAGCTTGCCCTTGCTTTTAAGGTATAGAAACTCAATCTATTAAGGCATAGAAAGGAAATCGAGAAATCATAGGACAGGCGAGAGAGACCTTTTTAGCAGGAAGAAGAATGAGATCCCTCTCAAGGAAAGCTTGCCTAGACAACTGAGTTTATCAAGATGGCTTCAGAGCATGGATTGGTCTGATAAAGCCTATTTTCGGCTAATCATATCCTATATTTGCTAGAGAGCACTAGCCCTTCTCTCTTTCAGGATTGATTCCTGCTCACAGCCTGATAGCTTGCTTGGCTCCTTTACCCTTCATGGTTAGAATGGGTACCACTGCGGTTCTACAGGGATCCATTCCATCATCCATCAATCTCTGGATCCAGGCTCGCCTTCACTCGGTCAAGGGGTTGCCCTTTACCTCGTTCCGGTGTGATGAACCCTTTCATTCCTAGAATAGGGTATCTCCAATTTAAGTAACCAGCTTGCCATCCTTCTCAACCCACAATTGGAATTCATCCTGATAATCCTTAGTTAGCTGCCCTAGAAGGCGATCCAAACAAGAGTTGTATCAGCTCATGGGGATGACCCAGAATCTCTTTCTTTGGTCTGTCGAACCAACCAGTTACCATGTAAACAACTATACCATGACTAGTTGACCCACCCAGTGAGTAACAACTATCGTAGCGAACCTAAAGCATTCAATTCAGGCTTACCTCTTGGTAAACTTTGACTTTAGTTTGATATTATGCATAACCTTCCATCCAGTGGCCTTCCACCAAATCTTTCTACAGTCCGTGGTTATTAGACAGGATTATGTGCTTCTACTTTTAGGCTTGCGTTCATAGACTGAATTCCACTATCTTACTTCGCTTATGGTGGGAGTCTCGCTATCCTTGGGTAGGATCTTCTTACCGAGGGTATGACTACAAGAGCATAGCCAGCTGTATTCATGCTCTTCGAAGTACCCCCTTTCTTGTCCACAGCTAGAGAACGCGTACTCATTTGCCCAACAGTGGTCGGGTTCACCCATTCTTTGAAGCTACCTATCTGCTTAACCCTAATGACACCTTCCTTCATATCAGAATGGAACAGTAAACTATATTGTTAGATGCTATGTTTCTAGGATGGAATTCCCGGTACTCAACAGTCAAAATACAAATAGTATCCATGGGATAACCCTGGTCGATAGAACTTACCGCTAAACAAGTTTTGACAAGAGGAATGCTTATTGAATAATCATAATTATTGGCTTTATTTATTGCTACTAGAAAGGTAGATACCGGTGGTAAGCGAAGAGGAAATAGACTCTTGTTAGTATCTATTTGAGTAGAGAGGTATGCCATTCAAACCAATTAAATAATTGAAAATGAAGGCGATACTAGCTAATGTGTATGAAGGGCTAGCCTGTATAGCATGGTCTAGGGTGAAGAGAGAGAGAAAGAAGAGACGATAGAAATGCAAAACCTATACTTTAATGATCTAGTAGCCTTATTCACATATGGGGCAAACAAAACAACAATGGTTTCCTTTTATGGCACTATGAAATCCGAATACCAGCTACTATACCCTTTTTCAAAATACTAGCTTTCCCTTTTACCTCCCCTTCATGCGTAAGATATTTTCTATTCCCAGGACTAGTACGCGTATGCTATTGATATTCCTTGCGCAAGAGCTATTCCTATCCTTTCATCCAAAGCTTCCTGTCGGTTCTCAGGGATTCAAAGCATCGGCAAAGAACATTCTATAGTTTGATTCGGATTCATCTGCATCTTGGGCCGAAGAGAAAGAGGTTTTTTCCTTTGCTTCGGGTTCGGTACACGGCTAATCCCTACTCCTTATTGGGCAAGGGAACTACAACGGCATGATATCCAGTAGCGATTCCTACTCCTAGCACTAGCGATAAACAAATCTAATTAAAAGAAATCGTAATCTCCAAAGCCCGGCTTCCCTAAAACCAATACGAGTACGAGCGCTAGCCCTTTTGGGAACAACAACGGCTTCCTATTGAAAATCCAGCTAGTTCGAATAGCCGAGGATAGGATTGATCATTTTATTTATATATATGGGAAAGTAGTAAATTGCATTTTCCCTAAGGTCACCAATTGCAAAAAAGTTAGTTTCATATATAGGCCAAATCAATGCAATGTGCGACGGGCGCCTAGCTTCGGGTTAAGCACTAGGGCAGTTCGGGTCTTCCGTGAAGAGATTTAGCTGCTCCTCTCCTATTGGAGGTGCGGTTCCTTATCGTTCAAATCAATCAAAAGACCAGGGAATGGAATATGCTTCCTACGCTAGAGAAATGCTATTCCTAGACCTATCGCTGTCCCCTTTAGGAGAGCTATCCCTTTTATGAGCTAGAGCGTAGCGATTCGTACTCCTTTTTGGGGAAGGTAAATGTAAAAAGGTCCAATCCTTTAGGGCAAAGGTATCTTTTGTTTCCTTTAGAACAATCCTAATCGCATATCCAAACCAAAGAAGATGATATTTATTTGAGAAAGCGCATTCTATTATCATATTGCGACACTGCTCATATCCCTAACGCTTGCTCTATTGACTTCATTCCTTGTCGGTGTTGCGAGCCCCTACTAATAATCGAAAGGACTGAGGCAACTTACTTGTCCCTTTCTAGTAGGATTTGTTGTCTTCGTGGAAAAGTCAAATAAAGGCGCGCAGCAGAAGCCCCAAGCTAGGAAAGTTGCATATATATATTGAAGTAAGGGCTTGTCAATCCTTCATAGCCTTCCAAAATTAGTTGTTTTGGGAAGGGCAAATTGCTTAAAAAATAGAATTTCAGAATAAACAAGGATCAAGTTTGATCATGTGGCTGTATTGTGCTTATCGTTAAGCTTTGAGAGGTCAGTTAGTAGTTCCTGGCAAGAAAAGCAATCTACTTCTTTCTACATTCCCCCTTTTGCTACAGGAACGAATAGTTAGCTCTGTTTGGACAGCAGGAACGAAACAACTAGTTGGATAGTGCTAGTCTTTTCCAGCTATCTATTTCTTTCTTTCAACGTGGACAACCAGGAATGCCTAGCTCGACTTACTTCTTTGTGGGCTTGTGGCTTTCGCCTAGCTCTCCTTTCTTCCATATGGGCTACCTACTTATGGAAGGCTAAGTGAATGGGTAGCTACTGGTTGATAAGGAATTAGTTCCAGCTATCGTTGAAAGAATGGGGCAGTAAATTTATATTAATGCATGGGAAAGTACATAGGTATAATGCATGGGCCCTTACTGACATATATGAGCAGTGCTCGTCAAGAATACAGTACTACCAGTCTTGTCCAGTAAAGAAGAGTAGGAAAGTGCTAGAATGACTAGTATCCCTATTGCTTCCGAATACCGGGTTGTACAGTTGGAACTGAAGGAATAGTAGAGCAGTTTTTACAGCCGAGTCCAGCTATCGTAGCCAGGTGTCCTTCCTCCTACCTACTACTTATTATCCAAATGGAATGGAATGCAAAGACAGCTACTTATTAAGGAACGAATGAAATTTTCCTTATCTACTTCTCTACTTAACTTATCTCTCCGTGGAATAGGAGAGCTATGCTTGTAAAGTTTTTCTAGTTAGCTGCACCCAAGCTAGCTACTTTCAATTTTACTTCATTTTTCAATTATACATGAAGCTCACATTTTAGCAAATCTATCTCCTTTACATCTTTTTGTCACAAGATATCATATAGTCTAGAATTCAACCTCAACCCCTTGCAGAACAGACTTCATCTTTCAGCCACACCCCAACCAAAAGAGAAACTCTCATCCTCAATTCATTCCTCTGGGTACAATGAAGAAATAACTCCAGGCCCCATTGTATTGTTTTCAGGGACCCATTTTCCAGTACAAGAAAACAACCACTCACTGACTGAGGCTCCTGAAGAGGAGAGCAAGCTCACCATTCATTTACTTACCTACAATGGTACTTCCGTGGAGATACGAATCCTACAACGACTCCTTCCTTGGAAATCAATTCAAACTCGGTACTCCAAAGCAATGAAACCAAAGGGAAGAATATTGGAGTTGAGATAGCCTTTCTAGAGTTGACCTATTCGATTGAACTAAAGACTATGGGCAGTTTCCTTCTTGTGTTTGTTGTTTCATTCTATCTCTTTACTAGTAGTGGTTGCCAATACTATGTTTAGCTGTTATGGCGACATGAATGCCATAATGCCTTTCAAGTTCAAACATGTGTCCCCGTTCACTATTTGTGCTAGTTTCTAACTTTTTCCATGTCAAATTCTACATGCAGTGTAAGTGTATTTGGGGTTTCACCTACCTCTCTGCAATGTTCATATGATCGAAGAGGAAATAGTGTGCCCACAATATTGCTAATGATGCAGAGGAAGTTATATGAGCGTGAAGGACTTAAGGTATACCCAACCAAGCTAACAAAGTTCGAATTAGAATGTCAGTATTCAACCCTGTCACTTATATATGCCCACTTTTGTCATAGATTGAAGGGATCTTTAGGATTAATGCAGAAAATAGCCAGGAAGTCTATGTCAGGGACCAATTAAACAGTGGAGTGGTTCCAAATGAAGTTGACTTGCACTGCCTTGCCGGGTTGATAAAGGTATTTAGAACTCCCCAATTTACCATTGGTCTTCCATGTGATTTCGTTCTTTGACCTCCAGATTGAGAAAGAATTGAAAATGATAGCCAAAGATGCAGAGTTGCAGATAACACCTTAAGTGTTATGAATATCAAACAGTTAGGAGTTAGGAATAATTAACATGTAGTTATTTTTATTGTAGGATATCCAAGTTCCCATTGCTTAATTATTTTATTGTACACCATTCCATGATCTGCGTGGTGCCTTTTTGTAGGCATGGTTTCGGGAGCTTCCTTCAGGTGTATTGGATGCACTAACACCATCACAAGTAATGCACTGCAACACGGAAGAGGAGTGCGCTCTCCTTGCTTTCCTTATTTTAGCTACTTTACCTCAGAATCCCTCTCTGCATCCGGGCTTGCCTACACTATCGTTCCGGTCAAGAAGAATGGTCGGATACGCATATGTGTCAATTTTTGGGACCTAAACAAAGCATGCCCCAAGGGAGAACCCCCTTTCTCTCCATAAGGAATTGATTCCTACAACGGTTACGGCTTCCTCTGATCAAGCTCCTCCAACAAACTACGAACGTACGCTTTCAAGGAATAGGAATAGAAGTCCTATCCGGTCTAGGTTCCTAATCTGATTCCTTCCTTGGCATCGGAACAATACTTTGCTCTACCCTCACACACCCAGGCCTAGGAGATAATGAGATGGAATTACTACAAAAGATACACCCTTTGGCAACCGCCCATGTCCCATCAACTGATTGGCCCCAGGCCTACCACTATACAACTAATACTTGCCTGCTTGTTTCTTTTCCTTGTGAGTGTGAGCAAGAAAGGGGATAGACACGGGTGAAGAAAGCAGACCTGGGGGTTTGACTGTTCTGTTGGAGTGGAAGAACATAACTGAGTGCCAGCCCCTTCTCACTTCTGGTTCATCAAGATAGGGTTCCAAGTTGATCTCCATTTCTTCCATTCGCAGTCTAGAAAACTACTGCTTTCAAGCCTATGTGTGCAGGAGTGCACTTCCGTTTTCTACTTTGGAGCCGGGTTGATGTTCAAAAAGAACCAAATATCATATATTGTTCATGTCGTGAAAAAGAACTTGTCAACGTGATAGATAGACTTCGTCTTACAAAAAAAGATAAGAAAAAGCGAAGCGGGAAGGGTCACAAAGAGCTTATTTTGGGCTCTGTTCTCGAGGCATACTCAGATAGATAGATAGATAGAGAGGTGTCAGGCTAGCTTTCAAACAATGTCAGCAGAAAACATCTATATAAATTCTCACACGTCCCCATTTTCGTGGTCTTTTTTCTTGCACCAGGCTTGCTTTGCTTACCTAAGAAACAAGTAAAAAATCGGATATGTTTTAAAACTGGCCTGCGCAAGGCACATTCAAAAGCTTGATCCCACTCCTGGCTAAATAACCTTCTTTCTTTACTCTTGTTCACGTTTACTGTAGAGTCATTCTATCTCTATAAAGCAACTGCTTTACAACCTACTATGCCTAGAGCCTCATTTGAGTGTATGAAGCTGATTGGAAGGATGGGAGAGAACAAAAAATGGTACTAGGCTTTCTACCAATGGTGAACCATAAATAGCAGAGATCGAGCCAGGTTAAACAGATCAAGGGAAATCAGAGCGAGAATTTCTTCTGGTGGGTTAAAGGGGCTATCTAAAACTTCAACCTCATAGACAAATCATAGTGTAAGGAAAAAGGCAGCACAAACTGAGCCGTACTATGTGAAAGCTCTAGTTTGGTTTTGATTAATTGATGAAACCCTAAGTGCTAACCTAGTTTATCAAGATGATTATGAGATAGGTAGCACTACTCCAAGTGATGAAGCAATGGCGAAGATCATGACAATGGTGATGGCATGGTGATGGTCAAATGCTTAAACTTGGAAAAGAAGAAAGAGAAAAACAAAAGGCTCAAGGCAAAGGTATAAAATGTAGGAGCCATTTTATTTTAGTGATCAAGACACTTAGTGAGTGTGATCACATTTAGGATAGATAGCCGTACTATTAAGAGGAGTGAAACTTGTATCGGAATGCGGTTATCAAAGTGCCACTAGATGCTCTAACTCATTGCATATGCATTTAGGATCTAGTGGAGTGCTAACACCCTTGAAAATGTTTGTGAAAATATGCTAACACTTGTGCATAAAGTGATACACTTGGTGGTGTTGGCACATTTACAAAGGAGGTGGCGCTTTCGGGAAAATGAAATGCCTATTTTCTATTGCGCCGGATGCAAATTCTTGTCGTTGGCACATTGGATCAAGGGTGAAGAAGTTAGAAGTGAAAACGAGTTGATCGCGAAGACGCTGGCATCGGTCAACTGACCGGACGCTGGGTCTGAAAGCACCGGACGCTGGTTTCTGTGTCCGGTCAAACTGACGGGTCTGCACAGTACCGAGGGTATTGCACCGGACGCTGGTCTATGTCCGGTCAAGGTGGACCGAACGCGTCCGGTCGGAAAAATATGCCTCGGGGAGCTTACTGGAAACGACCGGACGCTGGGGCTTCAGCGTCCGGTCAGTTTTACCGGAGCGTCCGGTCAGCTTCGTAGCCGTTGAAATCTGACGAACAACGTTTGAAGCTGGTGACGCATGGCGTCCATCGGGCGACTGGACGCTGAGGGCTAGCTTCCGGTCAGTATGACCGGAGCGTCCGGTCAGAGCGCGTTTTGCCTAGTGAAGGGGTATAACGGCTCTATTTGATGGGGGCTCTATTTATAGCCCCATGGCCGGCTCAAGGGAGATCTTTTTGCACATTTTCATTGACATAACAACCTTGTGAGCTTAGCCAAAGTCCTCCCACTCATCTTCATCATCGATTCATCATCTTTGTGAGATTGGGAGAGAATCCAAGTGCATTGCTTGAGTGATTGCATCTAGAGGCACTTGGTATTCGTGTTGCGCTATGGATTTCGCTTGTTACTCTTGGTGGTTGCCACCACCTAGACGGCTCGGTGCAGCGGTGGAGGATCGGCACGAGTTGGTGATTGTTCGTGGCCGTCTCCGGTGATTGTGAGGGGAGTTGTACCTTCCCCGGTGGAGCGCCGAAAGGTAACTCTAGTAAATTGCTCGTGTCATTGAGTTACCTCACTTGTGGGTCGGTTCTTGCGGTGTCCAATCATGTGGACGAGGTTTGTGAAACACCTCTTAGCCGCCGAACCACCAAGTGTTGGTCGACACAACGGGGACGTAGCGTGTTGGCAAGCACGTGAACCTCGGGAGAAAATTGATTGTCTCTCTTCTTTGGCATTCTCCCGGTGATTGGCTATATATTCATCTTGTGATTGGTTCATCCCCTACACGTCGGTATAATCACTCTACTCACTCATTTACATTCTTGCAAACTAGTTGATACAAGCTCTTTAGTGTAATTAGAATTGAGAGCTTGCTTTATTATTTACATTCATCTAGTTGAGCTCTTTAGAGTAGCAAGGTTGAGAGCTCTTAGTGAGTAATTACATAGCAAGTTTGTGTGCCTAAGTATTCATTGCAACTAGAATTGTTGGATAGGTGGCTTGCAACCCTTGTAGAGCTAGAGCAAGTTTGCATTACTCTATTTGTCATACTAATCAAATTGCTCTAGTTGATTTGTAGATTTTTAAATAGGCTATTCACCCCCCCCCCCCTCTAGCCATATTAGGACCTTTCACTATAGCCATTTGAAATACAGATATCAGTGGTTAGCAAGGAAAGCTTTCAAATCACTAAGCGAAATATAGCTTCAAGCAAGCATGTGGTTTCTAGCTAGGGAGCTCACATAGGGATGATAATAGGGCTGCTAGGGTTCTTTGCATTTATTCCAATTTCATTGCTTTGCTTTGAGGCCGTGCACTATCTATATATGATATCATGTGGTGGTATACCTCTAGCGCTAGGTCCCTCACTTCGAATGGAAGGATCCATATAGGTTATACTCCCTTACCCGCCCAAGGAGCCATAGAGGACTTGACTAACCACTTGAAACCAGGCACTGAACCCTAAATGCTTCGCCTGGCTATTACCATCCAAAGAGGAAAGACTTTGTTTGACCAATAGGAATGTATTCTTGGAGCTATGCGAGGATAGAAAGCAGTAAGTAAGTTCTCTCTCATTCAGTTGTTTTTTCCAGCGGTGAGATTGATCCCTGTAGGTTTATGAAGACAGGCTTTTGAGGACAAATCTACTATTTATCTTCTTTTCTTTTTGAAACAATTCTCTATAGCTGGTCTACCCACTGGCCTATCCTACTTTGGTTAAGGTGATTGGAGATTGCTCAATCAGAAAAGGAAAACATTCGATCCTTGCAAAGCTTCAGGACATGAATTGGAATGAAAAAGAAATGATTACATCAAACTTTAAGAGAGATGGAGGACTCCCAATCAGTTTAAGCAAGAGCTTTAAAGTTGAGAAAGAAGAAGGACCGAAGGTTTTGACATTCAATCAACGGAGTTGTTTTGTATTCGATTCTTTCTATTTCTTCTCTATCCTTCTTCTCTGCCAACCCTACCTTACCTTATTGAATGCCTTGCACTTGCTTTCTCGTATCAATCCGACGTTCTTCTTTCGACGTGTGAACCTATGAACTTCTCCAACGATGTAGCTTTAGGTCAATCCCTAGTAGCTTTCTTTGCCGACCGAGCCATCACTCGCCTTCCTACTACCTACTATAGGCTTGCTCCTGAAGCTAGAAAGTAACGAACGAAGTGAAAAACTGGAATCTAGATTGTGGTGCTTCATCTCTAGAGTGGGCTCTTTACTCACCAACAAACACCATTCCACAGCTTCAACATGCTACTAGTACAATCAGAATTGAAAAAAGGATGAGAGTGGCATTGGCTTTAGGGGATGTTGCTGGCTATATAGTAATTGGATCGGTCATGGTGCATTTTGGAGAAGGATTGGATTGGATAGATAGCTTCTACCTCTCAGACGTGACAATAGTAGGCTATGGAGGCCTGATCGACCATGGAAGGAAGACTCCGCAGATGCTATATGAAAACTCTGCATAGGAGGCGACACTAGCATCTCCACTTGGCCCTTCTAGCATAATCACTGAGACCCTACTTGCGTACTAGGATTACTGAAGGCAACCTATTTGAAAATGGGCTTCTGGCCTACTCAATCCTTTCCCTTTCTGTGTCCACATTGAAAAGGGGGGTCCCTCCTCCCCCTGCTAGCTAGATATGGTGGGGTGCTTTCTCTTGATCAAAGTCTCCATTTTGAGATGGCAAACCCGGCTATAAGGGGATAGTAGAGCCCGTGCATAAGATGCGGCCTGGCTGCTTCAATAACAAGCAAATGGATAGCGCTCTGCCTACACAAACCAAACCTATTGTTTGCATCCCTTCCTTACAGAGAGCGAAATTCCGACCCAACGTCTATAAAGAGAAATAACAAAAAGTAGAGTAGGGAGGACAGACCGGTACACAGGCACAACATCGTGCAAAGAAAATGAAAAGTAGGGTCTTCAATCAAAATGATAATTATTCTCTATTTCCATGACCTGCACTATACGCAACGAAATAAACTCCCACGCTTCCTACCTGCTACCTATTTCTCACTCACAAGAGCTTCGACCATGCTTATACTTGAATTTCTCTTGCCTTCATTCCCATAAGAGAAAAGCTTTCCTACCCTAGTTCCTAAGCATAGACATTTCCTCTTTATTTACTATTAGATAGAGTAGAACGACTGTACCAAGCACCATCCCTATGTTGACTAATGCCATGCAAAGAAATCTACTCCTACGAATTCACATCTCTTTTCCATAAACTCCTATGAGAGGACCGCTGACGACAAGACAACAGAAAAGTAGCTTACCCAAAGCTAATCCTCAGTTTCAACCAGTACAAAAGCAAAGCTCGTCCCAGCCTCATTAGACTGAAAAGAATTACCCCTGCCTCTGTTGGGTCCAGAATGGCGGCCCCTGCTGGAGTGAAACCTTCCACCATTTTCGCTCATTATCATATCCAACGAATATACATCGGATAGCTTTCTTGTCGAATTTCCTTCGGCTCGCTCTTTTGATAGCCAAGAGTCCCGATCTTTCACTCCATCATGCCTTCGGTAAGGGCTGGCTCACAAGATACAGCCAGAGGTGTGTCCTTGCTTGTATTATCAGAAATCACCGATCCACCAACCCTTGCATTTTGTTCTAGTGACAAGGACCTACCTTCAAGCTGAGCGATTGAGAAAAATCTTTGTTATAGCTACCATTTCTTATTCATATTAGACCACTGACCAAGAGGAAACCACAATAATAATGAGAGATAAGATGCAGCTCACTTGGAAAAACCCCTGTTCTTATTCCTTTACTTGTGTTCAGCTTTGTCATTGGTATGACAATCCATTCTGTAAGACCCATCATAGGCTGTGTAAGGTATTATTGCCGTCACTTCAACAACTAAAAAGGTTTTTCTAAAGTCGCCACTAGGACACTTGTTAGGAAGGCCTGGGAATGACCCTCTAGCCCTCCAATCTGAAAAAGCAGGAATGCAGGAAAATTATCACATTAACTACGCCATTCTTGAGCGCCAATCAGTATCCTCCTAGATTCTCATGTGTTGAGTATCAAACAAAAGATCCCATGTTCGGTTGGTCAGATCAATTCGGCTTTACCCATTCATTGTTTTATCGAGGCAAGACAAAAAGGGACAATTTTCTTATCTTTTGAGGTCTCAACGAACGGTTCTTAAATCATTAACGGATGCAGAAATGGGACAAGTTATTACCGGTTTGAGGGGGACAATGGTTTTCTAGGTTGTTTCACCAATCTGTTGAATTGGAATGGAGCTCACGACCGTGAAACCCCTCTTTGTTTGATGGCACCTATCTTGTTCCCTTCGGGGAGAAATACTACTCTTGTTTTTCTTGTTCCTGTTGTTCTTCTTTCTCGAAGAGATGGGTGCACCACCTTGGAGAAGGTAGTGTGCCTATCGACGACTCATTTCCATTGTATGGGAGGATATCTTCTTTGTTGTAGCTGAACCGATGTATGAATAAGGAGAGTGTGAATGGGGATTGGAGAATGCCTTGCAATGAATTACGGATCCTTCTTGTATGTCCTCGAGAGGAGCCTCTAATGACCTTTCCACACCAGTTTGAGGGAATCCAATCCAGGTGGGAACTCCTAGAATGGGGTTAGAACTTGTTTTTCTTCATAAATATGGGGAATCTGCCATCGAACTACCACTGGTATGATCCGTCTTCGATTGACCAGCATCAGGTATCGGCTAATGGCATTTTAGAAAGCTTCTCTTCCCTTGTTGGGTTCCTACCGTTTACTAATAATAAGAGTAGTGGTGCCTTTAGATTGATTTTCTTGTCTGTCTTTGAATGAGAGATGCATAAACTAAAGAAAAGATATGCCCATCTGGATAAATAAATCAAGGTGCTATTATATTACTAGGGGCGATCCTCTTTTGGTGGGGCAAAGGGAACGAAGAGAAGAGGTTTAGTATAAGAACAGAGGAAGGGTTGGAAAAAGATGAATCGGACTTGGCAGATTGAACTGAAGACTATAAAGGAGGAAGAAAGCCCATAATTATCATGTATGACAAGGTTGTTCTTATCATGGTGAAACTGTTGGAAAAAGGTTACTGTGATTTTCTATCTATTAGTTGACTATGGAACTTCTTCATCCCGACCTATCTATATGTGAAAAGCACTCCGCCAGAATCCTCGTAGTACTAAGTCGTGGCTTACAAGCTAGCCCATATCCTTGTTTGGGCAAGATCTATATGGTTTACCAACCTGGCATAGACACCAGATCCTTTTTATCAAGCGTGCAGGATCAGTGAAGAAAAAAGATTTGCAAAAACACACATGAAACATATTGAACTCCTAAGAAACACCTGACCTCAGATGCTTTTTTTTTCCTTCTGGATGGTTTTGATGTAGTGAACAGCTTCCGACCATTATGACCTTTTATTTCATTTTTTATTTTCTATAGGAACTCACTACTGCTGCATTTCAAATGTGCCTGCCTATTGCCTTAATTTACAGACCTCTGCGATTCACATATAGCCACACTAATGTAAGACAGCTCAATCGAGTCTAGCCTAAGATATAAAATCACACTAGACAATAAAAAAAGTAGCCAAACAAAGCCAGGTAGTTTTCATCCATAAGTACACAGGTGAACAAGTAGAAAGTGCTTACTTGGTAGGATGTGTTTATGTTGACCTCCTTCCTGCTTGATCTTCTACATAGACGATTTACCATGGGCTCTAGGCGTGCTGTTTTCATGCCAATATTTTCACTCAATATTTATCATAATTGCTGTGTATCATCAAGGTTCGACACTTGTCTTTTTATGTATTATCACCTAGTTATTTGTTCCTGTAAATGCTGTGATGCTCCAAAATTTGAGTTTAGTCACTGAGCCCTCACGGTTCTTGGGCTGACTGTGAGTATGTCTATCACCTTGATTTTGTTTTAACAACTCGGTAGCTGCCAGTAACATCATGCTTTGTTTGTTGTTCCTCTAGAGATGGTAGTGTTAAACTCTTGATGATGCCATGTTTGCACTTTGATGTGTGATCTTGGGCCTGTTTTACCTTTAAAATTGTAACTGCCATGGCCTCACAAACCATTCTATCGAGCTCATTCTTGGACTTCCCTGCAATCGTCTTGAGTGACCTAAACAAGTTTGATTGAGTAGTCTAGTTTACCGATTGAAACTTGATTTTGTGTCAAAGAATTTGGTGAACCTTATTCTGCAATAATAATACATTTGACCATTTTCAGGCCGAAGACGAAGACGGTGAAGCTGAGGATGACGAACTTGATGCAGACGCAGAAGACAAGGAGAACATCGAAAGCAAAGCAGGATCTTCCCTGCCAAATAAGAGGAAAAGGGATAGCGAGGATGATGCCAATGGAGACAAGTAAAACCGCGAGGGAAATAGTATTTCCTGAACTTCGGAAGCGTTTGTGTGCACTGATTATTATTTGCATGCTTTCTGGGTCTTTTTTCCCCGCACTTGTAATAGACGAGAGCATAGTGTTTTTAGGCGGTTCCATTTCTGAAGTTATCTTCTTGATTCTGGAGGTTGTCTGACTCTGAAACAATGAGTAATCTTGGATGTCCCCAGCATGTATACACCCTTTGTTTGGTGTGACTTCCTGATGCTACTAATCGAGATCCCAGTTCATATTATTCTACTTGTGCTTCTGGAGGATGATGACCTTCCTTTGTTTGGTGTGACTTCCTGATGCTACTAATCGAGATCCCAGTTCATATTCTACTACTAGTGCTCATCTGTTTCGCATTTGCATAAATCATCAGACAGCGACGCGTAGTCTGTAGGGTCAGCATAGTCTGGTGGTAAATCAATGTAGTCTGGTGGTACTCTATATTATACTGTACAGTATATGTTTCTGCAAGCAGAGTATGCGCTAGGAATTAAATTGTATGGATCCTGGGTCCATTCACTCTACCAATGCAGTCCATCTATCTTGGCTGGAACTCCGACACGGACATCCCGTTCAAAGACACGTTACGCCGCTCATCAGAGCTCGTCGTCTCCCCGTACGCAAAGGCGAAGGCCGGCTTCGACGGTGCCGCAAAGCCGCCTGACGATTGGCCGTGCAGCATGACGAGGACGTCGAGCATGGTCGGGCGGTCCGCCGGGTTCTCCTGCACGCAGAGCAGCCCCAGATGGATGCATTTCATCACCTCGCTCTCCGTCTCCGGGGACTGGCAATCCAAGAACGGGTCCACGGCCTCCAGCGCGGTGCCTCTGACCCAGTGATCCCACACCTAGTAACACAAGACGTTTCTGACCCAGTGACCCAGCGGTGTGTGAAAATTAAAAGAACAATAGGTAGGACTAGGACTACAACTCACGTAGCTCAGCAGAATGATGGATTCTCCTGCTGCTGATTCGAACATGTCGGTGTTCTTCCGTCCAGTGACGATCTCCAGGATGAGGACGCCGAGGCTGTAAACGTCAAGCTTCACCGACAGTTGCCCAAGAACTGCATACTCTGGCGCCATGTATCCTCTGCCAAGCATGAAAACAGCTGAGTTTTCAGATCGTGGAACTACTGCTCGACGAAGAAGCTAGGAAGAACACAGCACATAGCAATGTGGGCATGTGGACCGATCGTTCAATTACATACAGCGTTCCGACAACTTGGCTCGTGATGGTGGTAGTCTTGTCGGCGCTGAAGAGCCTTGCCACCCCGAAATCGGAGATCTTCGGGTTCATGTCGGCGTCCAGCAGGATGTTGCTCGCCTTCAGGTCGCGGTGGACGATTCTGATCTGTGAATCCTCGTGGAGGTATAGCAGGCCTCGTGCTGTTCCATAGAGTATGCGGTACCTTGTCTCCCAGTCTAACAATGGACGCTTCTCAGGGACTGCAAGAAGGCCAGACATTAGTGATATACTCGCATCTTGAGGAGTCAAAGATTCTTAATTGGCATGTCTGAGGTCGAGCACAGGAAGGACAGTGGCAGTGTTTTGTACCAAAAAGGAAGGTGTCCAGGCTTCGATTAAGCATGTACTCGTAGACAAGCAGCTTCTCCTGTCCCTTCAAGCAAACGCCGAGAAGCTTTGCAAGATTGTTGTGCCGAAGCTTGGCGACCAGCAGCAGCTCGTTCCTCAGCTCTTTCAGGCCTTGCCCTGAAGCCTTGTCCAGCCTCTTCACGGCGATTTGTCGTCCATCAGGCAAGAAACCCTGAAATTTTAGGCACCGTGTTTATGATGTACTGCATATTTCTGAATGTCCCCAGAGAGATGTGTCTCTACACTACTCTCTAGCAATGGTACCTTGTATACCGCGCCAAAGCCTCCATGTCCAAGCTTATTCTCTACGGCAAAATTTGCAGTTGCCCTTCTCAGTGTTGCCAGGTCAAAGAGGAGCGACCCGGAATCGTCAGCTTCCTCCGCATCTGCATACACGTGCTTATTCTCATCATTCACAATTAAAGTTATGAATTTTTGCCATGTTCCTTTTGCTTTGAGACTCATTTCTACCATCCTTTTCTTTTTATTCTTAGTATTTATGTTTTCTGAAATATCAAAGATATATGCAGAACTTGATCAGGAACAGGGCGCACAACTCACATCGTTTTACTTGTGCTTTTCTCCAGAGGTAGATCATGAACGTGGACAAGAGGAGGACAACTAGGACCCCGAGAACAATGGCCACTACTGTTGCTGCATATCCTGTTCCCCTTGTCCTCTTTGCTGCAGATACAATACATACAATGCAGATAATTAGAGCGATTAAGGAGATGTTTGGCAGAGTGACTTAGGCGGCGAGCTGGTAAGAATCACTTTTCCGTTTACACTAGGAGGTGGGAGCTTAAAAAAAACTACTCTCTACTGAATCCCTCTACAATCAATTCTACCTGCTCCCTGCCTCGCTCCTCCACCATAATCAAGTAGAATCACTCTATTAGAGAATCAAGGAGCGGAGCAAGAGAATCCCAGGAGTGGAGCTATCTCCCAAAGAAGGCCAAAAGCTCAAGGACTACAGTAGTTGCAACTGTTAACGATAATTTCATAATTTATATTTGTGGACGATTCATAGATACTTGCTACAATTACTATGATGATTTGGGTTTCTGTTTTTCTATCTGAAATTATGCAAAGAGCCTACCATCGTCGTGGACTGCTGCACCCGGCGGAGCCGGTGTCAACGGAGGTGCAACAAGCTTCACTACCGGGCTGCTGTCATAGAAGAGGAACACCTCGAATCTCAGGTTGCACCACACCTCGTTGAACTGGCCGCCGGTTGAGCCGTTGAACACGGCCGGCATCTGGTCCTTGAGCCTGCCGAGGCACGCCAGGCACGCCTCAGGAGCCAGGTTGGGCGTGCACTGCACCAGCCCGTAGATGCTGTGCACCAAGTTGCTGTCCGTGGTCGTGAACCCTTTGGCGGAGGTCACCACCCCGGCGGCGTATCTCGCCGTCGAGTTCCGCGCCGCCCAGGCGGACAGCGCGGCCACGAGGTCGGCCGCGAGCCCCACGAACCGACCGGGGTCGGCGACGACGTTCACCTGCAGGTTGGTGCCGTACTGCACCAGCTCCGCGGCGTCGCCCGGGCTGGCCAGGAAGTCCGTGTCCGAGTACCGGAGGAGGCAGCGGTCGTAGTAGATGGACACGTCCCTGACGCCCCTACAGTCGCCGAAGGCGATGTCCGGCGCGAGCGCGAGGCAGGACGCGCACCCGCTGCCGTTGACGTCGCCGCGGCAGAGCGCGAGGCCCCACGTCTGGTCTGGGGCGTAGCCGAGCGTGGCGGTGGCGAAGCCTACGGCGGAGCTGGACGCGTTGGTGGACAGGGACCCGAGGAGCGCGACGACGTTGGAGCGGTAGGTGGAGTTAAGGGCGTAGGAGCTGCCGTTGTTGCAGAGGTAGTTCATGAGGCCGAAAGCGTGGCTGCGGCCCGGCCAGTGAACGGAGAAGAGAAGCAGCAGTAGGAGGACGGAGGCCATGTTGAGCGTGCAGGGTGCGGCGGCCATGAGGTTTGGTTGTCTGCAGTGCTGTGCAGCATCTCACTGCACCTCCAGATGTCACGGGTAGTGCCTCCCCATCCCCGTCCCCGTGGGGAAGAAAGTTATCCATCCCCATCCCCATCAAGTGTCACGGGAGAGTTTCTCCCCATCCCCCTGATCATTTTACGAGGCCAAATGGCCAAAGCGCAGGTAACAAAAATACAGCCGGGGAAGGAGTGGCCCTGTGCTGGCATCAACAACTACCATGAACACCTTCCCCATGGTATCCGTCTTTGTCCTACTAGCTCTCTTGTCTGCTCACCACCCCAGACGGAGCCACGCGGTCAACATCATGAACTTGCTCTGCACCACCCCAGACGGAGCCACGCGGTCAAGCATCCACTTGTAACCGCTGCCGGCCGGCCGCTGAGCTTATCCGACGGTCGTATCTGGTTCAGGAGGTCCTTTTTACATGCAGAAAGTACCACTCGGCAATGCGTTTCACCGGCTCATACTCATACGACCTCAACGTCGTTGCGCTCCTTGGCCCTTGGGCCCCTGTCTGTGGATGCTTCTACCGTCGGCCGGCCGCGCCATGGACCAGCTGTGGGGCCTCGTGCTCTGCCGCGATGCACCAGCTGCGGTCCTGCCTCGGCCTTGCCGGCTTGCCCCTGCAGGGGCATCAAGGACGTCTCCGTCTACTGCGACCGCCTCCTCCTAAGGTTATCGAACGATCCCACCGCCCCGGTGCAGTACGGTACGGGCTCAACCTGGAGCTCAACATCACCGTCGAGGGCGGCACACAACTCGACGTCGAGGTACGCCGCCGCCCGCCGGCGTGATGACCTCCGGCGAAGGGTTCACGACGGGCTACGCCCTAGTGCACAGCATCTACGGGCTGGTGCAGTGCGCGCCGGAGCCGTGCAAGGGGTGCCTGGACAGGCTCAGGGAGGAGGATGAGGATATGCCAGCCGTACTCAATGGCACGAGCGGCGCACAGTTCAATCTGGTGTGGTGAACCTTCTACGACAGCAGCCAGTAATGAGTGAAGCTGGTCGCGCCACCGGCGGCGGGTGCGTCAGGCCGGAACGACCAAGACGGTACGCTACTACCTACATCACATCCTCTGTAATTTCTGTAATACTCACACATGCAAGTTGAAGTTGGCAGCTAACAAAGAGAGTCCAATAGTTATAAAAAAAAGAGAGTACAACGCATACTCACGCACGAATGATTTTATAGAGCACCCTCAGGCTTTGTTTGCATGCAGTCAGATTCGTATCAACCCACATGTGTTAGGGTGGATTGGAGTGGAAGTTAAACTAAATTCCACCTCAATTCATCCCAACACATGTGGATTGATGTGAATTCGATAACAACCCAACAAGGCCACAAGGGGTGTCACGAAAACTAATGGATTTCTGGAGTTGACCAAAGTTACCTACCTACCGGTTCGTTCCTTATTTTCTTTCTCGCTTGTCTCTTTCCTGTCGTCGAACATCTTTTTTTTTTAGAACAAACCGGAGCTTCATTCAAGTGTCATGAACATGGTTACAATCGCGGCATACATGATCTCCTGTAGAGCTAGTGGTGGTATAAGCCACTCTTCCACCGACCTAGTACAGGAGACTAATTTAACACATTCATGGGCTAATCTATTACAAGATCTATTAGAGAAAAACAAATCAAATTCAACAAAGCTCCGGCTTAGATCATTGATCTGCTGCAGCAAAGGACCAATTTCAGAGTTCTGAAAAGTGCTCTTCTCCCACAATGAAACCAACACTTTGCAGTCCGTCTCTAACTGAAGGTACTCCACACCTCTCTTCAGCGCGTACTGCATCCCATCACGGCAAGCCATGGCTTCAGTAGTCAGCGCATTCAAGCAATGTTCATACCTTTTCGCCCAAGCACCACACCACCGACCTTCATGATCTCTGAGGACCACTCCGGTTGTGCCAGTTTGGTTCTCCGATCTGAACGAAGCATTCGGCATTGGGGCGTTCACCTTTTGAAGTGCTATATGGATATGCTCCACGTCAATTTGGCATTGCCACTTCGCCAGATACGCCAGTCACTGATTTGGCTACATGGTTGTCTGATCGTGCTCTGATGACCGATGTCATTCGCCAGCATCTGAACTGAGCTAAGCAGCCTATAAAAAGGCAAGCAGATGAGCACCGTTCAGAGCGTCAGTTTCAAGTGGGTGATCTGGTCTTCGTCAAGATTCAACCAGACATGCAATCTTCCTTGGCACAGCGAAGCAATCAGAAGCTTGCCTTCAAGTTTTTCGGACCCTATCGCATTCTGGCTCGCGTTGGTAACGTTGCTTACAGGCTTGAGCTCCCGGCTTCCTCTTCGGTGCACCCTGTGTTCCATGTTTTCCAGCTTAAGAAGTCGGCAGGTGCTCGCCATTCTGTTACCAATCATCCTCTGTCTCATGATATTGCAGACTCGCTCGGTGGTCAAGGGTACACACTCTATTTCTCAAGGATTGATTAAATGGTCTAACCTACCAAGATCTCTAGCTACTTGGGAAGACTTAGAGTTCCTTCGGCAGCAGTTTCCCCGCGTCACCGTCCGGAGCCGACCTGGCGCGCAAGGGGAGGGAGTTACGGCTGCCCCGTCTACTGTTCAGCGTCCAGAAGCGACTGGACCACGGCGTGGTCAGGCAGCTGGCAGTAGCATATATATATGTAATAGCGTGAGAGAGGGAATCATCATTGATAAACATTGTAACAAACTATCTTGCTTCTCCTGCAAGCATTCCTCTAATCCCGACCTACTGCTTTGCTTTCCCTTCCCGTGCTCTGATCTGCTGCTACCACCCTGAATTCTATAAGTTCTATCGCTGGCCGTAACATCGGGCTACATTGCTCTGTGCTGTGTTCTTCCTAGCTTCTTCGTCGAGCAGTAGTTCTCCGCGATCTGAAAACTCAGCTGTTTTCATGCTTGGCACTTGGCAGAGGATACATGGCGCCGGAGTATGCGGTTCTTGGATGTTTACAGCCTCGGAGTCCTCATCCTGGAGATCGTTACTGGACGGAAGAACACCGACATGTTGGAATCAGCAGCCGGAGAATCCATCATTCTGCTGGGCTACGTGAGTTCCAGTCCTACTCCTACATATTGTTCTTCGTTTTCACATTCCACGACTCACTTTTTTTAACACAAAATTGGATCAGAGACACCGACCTCTGGGTCACTGGGTCAGAAACACCGTATACTTGTACTTGTATACATGATCCAAGTAAAATGATTATATGTCATGTGTTATTAGGTGTGGGACCACTGGGTCAGAGGCACTGCGCTGGAGGCCGTGGACCCATTCTTGGATTGCCAGTCCCTGGAGACGGAGCGCGAGGTGGTCAAGTGCATCCATCTGGGGCTGCTCTGCGTGCAGGAGAACCCCGACCATGCTCGACGTCCTCGTCATGCTGCACGGCCAATCGTCAGGCGGCTTTGCGGCACCGTCGAAGCGAGCAAACTAAGGCCCTCCACAGTGTGAGCGGTGCCCAATACTGTTCACGTATGCCAGCTCACAGTGATGCTTGGTTGAGTTTGGGGCTGCAGCGTGTAAAAGTGATGCTAGAAAAAGTAGCGCGTTCTTTATCTTCTATCAACAATCTGACAACAACAGCAGAGTGCTGGCTGCAGTCTCACACCAACAGTACAATACTGGTTTTTTATTGATTTGGGCACCGGCGCAACTAAAGTTGGCCATGCAGCCCGCCGGCCCGCCGGCCCGGCCCGGGCACGGCACGGCCGGTGGCCAGCGGGCCCGGGCCGGCACGGCCCGAGGCACCAGGCCGTGCCTGAGCCGCCACCCCGGCCCGTGGCACGGCACGGGCACGGCCCAGTGCAAAGAGGCGGCCCGGTGCCCCAACGGCTTCATTTGGCCCAGCAAGGGAGGCAGCCCACGAAGCTAGCCCACCCCGCCGCATATATAAGCCGCTGCCCGCTGCCTCCCTCTCCATCCCTAACCCTAAGTCCCTAATCCCCATTCCTCCCCCGCCGCGCCGTCTGCTCTCGCTCGCTGCCTCGCTCTCGCTCTCGCATTCGCGATCCACCGCCGCCGCCGCTCTCCATCGACCATCGTCGTCCGTCCTCTCTAGCACCGGTGACCTCGCCGGCGCTCCTCCACCTCGCACTGAGTTCGCTAACCCCGTCTCCTCCCTCCTTTTCCTCTCTTGTTTCCTCTCGCTCTCGCTCGGAATCGGTGAACCATGTGAGTTCATGTTCATGTCACTCCCTCCTCCCCCACCTCACCGTCGATTCTAATCGGTGTCTGTCTCATCCTCTGGCTGGCTCGCTGGCTTCTTCATCTCCGGCACCGAGCTCCGGGAAAGCAGGTTCGTCACTTTCCCTAACCCTAGATCTGCTCTTCTCTGCTCTGTCTCTCTCTGATCTTTGTCTCTCAAGTGTCATCTCTCACTCTTCTTCTTTGCGTGCAGGTTGGTGCCTGACGCCGCGTCTTCCTCCTCTGAAGTAGACATGGCCAGGCCGCCAAAGCGCCTGTTGAGGGACGGTGCTGGAGCTGCTGGAGGTCGAGGTCGTGGACGGCTGTTCGGCTCATTCGCGGGCGGTTGCGGTTCCAGCCTCGCAATGCGGGGGGAGGATCAGCATCCCCTCGGCGACGACGAGGACCAGGCGCCGCACCCGGACGACGAGCTGGAAGTCGAGGATGACGACGACCTACGTGATGATGCAGCCGGTCTGTTCGGCATCGACCTCGGTGACAGCAACCAGCCCATCGATCTCGATGGCGACGACGGTGATGGTGGAGTTGAGGTCTCCACTGACACTCATGGTACCTCAACCACCTCTGGTAAGAAAGTTTCTGCTGTTTGGGATTACTTCCATGAGATTAAGGAGAATAAAATTCGAGTTGCTGCCATCTGTAAACATTGTCGGGCGCGATACACTGCTAGATCGTCTGCTGGCACTGGCCATTTGAGACGGCACATGTATTCCTGTATGAGAAAACGTAATCATGCTAGTATGGTCCAGTCTAAGCTTGCTCTAAATCCTGATGGTTTGAAAAATTGGGTGTATGATCCTATGCTTGCTCGCACTGAGTTGTGTCGTTTGATTGCTAGACTAGACCTTCCTTTAGGGATAGGTGAGACACAGGCTTGGGAGGATTACATTAAGCATGCTCATAATCCTCTGTTCGAGAAGGTTTCTATGCAGACCACCACTAGAGATATGTGTAAACTTTTTGATGAACAATGTGCTATGCTTATGAAATCTGTGTTGCCTGCTGCATCTTCTGTTTCTTTGACATCTGATATTTGGTCTGGTAATGCTAAGGAGGATTATATTTATGTTGTTGCTCATTATGTTAGTGCAGATTGGGAGTTACAGAAAAAAGTTGTTGGTCTTAGGCTGATTGATGTTTCACATTCTGGTGAAAACATTGCTGATAGGATTTCTAGTGTGGTTGAGGAGTTTGGTTTGATTGACAAGGTTTTTTCTGTGTCTCTAGACAATGCTTCTGCTAATTCTAAGGCTTATGAGATTTTGCAACCTATGTTCTTTGGTTATTTGGGTTCTTATCCTGCACCTACAAGAGATGATCCTAACAAGGTGCAGTACTTGCTTGTGCATCAGCGCTGTGCATGCCATATCATTAATCTGATTGTTAAATCTGGCATGAAGAGGTTGAAACCTTATACTGAAGATTTCAGAACTGCAATAAGTTTTTTAAATTTCTCTAATCAAAGAATTGTATTGTTTAAGAACTACTGCACTGCTCAGGGTCTTAGACCTAGAAAGTTTGGCTTGGATGGAATTCTACTTATTTGATGCTCAAACATTTGCTGCCATACAAGGAAGTCTTTCATGTGTTCATTACCTCTAATTATGGTTCTACTTTGTTGACTGCACAGTATTGGTATGTTGCTGAACAAATAATAATATTCCTGGAACTCTTCTATAATTTCACTGTTGTCCTGTCTGGTGTTTATTATCCCACAGCTCCACTTGTTTTGCACCATATGCTTGACATGGCTGAACATTTGCAAAATGCTAAAAGAGATGCTAGTTTTAGAATGATTGCTACTCCTATGAAGCTTAAATTCCTTAAATATTGGGAGAAAATTCCACTGATTTATTCATATGCATTCATTCTTGATCCTAGAGCTAAGATGAAAGGGTTCTTTAATGTGCTTGAATTGCTTGGTAAGGCAACTGGATGCATTTATAGTGTATACTATGGTGATGTGAAAGATGAATTGTATAGATTGTTTGCCAAGTATGAACAGAAATTTAGTGTAGTTAGGTCTCAGAGGGTTTCAGTGCCTTCAGCTCATACTGGTAAGACAAAACAGGCATGGGGAAGGATCTTTGGAGGTCCTGGTGAATCCCCTTTCGGTTCCCCCTCATCTTCATCTACTCCATCTGCTGTCAGTGAGCTCAAAGCTTACTTGGACAGTGACTCTGTCACATGTTATGAGGAATCCTTTGACATACTCCTCTGGTGGCGTGACCACAAGCTAACCTATCTAATCCTATCTATTATGGCTCGAGATATCATGTCTGTCCCTGTATCTACTGTCTCTTCCGAGTCTTGTTTCAGCTGTACATCCAGGATACTCGAAGACCGGCGGCGACGCTTGTTGCCTGAGCATGTGGAGATGCTCACCTACATCAAGGACTGGGAGCAAGGTGCAAGAAGGGAACAACATACACCTGAGGACCTGGACCTAGAGGAGGCATTCAAGAACCTCTTCCTCGATGAACAAGGCGAAGGCAGCGGCACCGGCAGCGACAACGGCGGTACTGCTAGTGGTGGATAGAAGAAGAGAAGAGGAGAGGTAGTCACTCACTCAACCGAAACTTCCATGTTGCTTCTTTACATTCAAGTTCACTAACATTGCTTGCTTCTGTACAATTTTGCAGGTACTTTTGGTATGACAGAGTGAGACAGTGAGTCACTATGAATGTTGCCACTGATGTTGGCAGATGGCTATTGTAATAGGATAGAACTTTTGCTGCTGTGAACTCACTAAGTCACATTGTCACAATGACTTTGCCACTGATGTTGGCTATTGTAATAGGATAGAAGAACTAAGACTTTGACACTTTAGAGTTAGCTGTACTCTTTTTTCCTTTCTAGGGTTTCTCACAAGGATGAGTTTTACCTAGAAAGGTTTTTAATGAGGCAGCATTGCACAAAACAGCCCATACTCTTATAATGATATAATCTTGTCTTTTGTCCCTTGTCCTTGTGTTCTGAGTTGTGAGTTTGAGACTTGTGTCTTGTGAGTTTGAATTGTGATTGTGAAATGTGAATCCTGTGGTTTAGAATTCTGAGAATATGAGTTTTGAATCTGATGTGAATCTGGTGGTAAAATCATGTTGAAAATGATCAAGTCCTTAAAGACTTAGTTATTTTTGCAGCCGGGCTATGGGCCGGCACGGCCCGGTGAAAATGGTCGTGCCCAACGGGCGGCACGGCACGGCCAAACGGCCCACGGGCCGTGCCTTGGGCTGGAGGCCAGGCACGAGCACGCCATAGGCACGGCACGGCCGGCATGGTGGCCCGGTGAGGCACGACGCCGCGTTGGGCTGGCACGGCCCGATGGCCATTTATAGACGTAACTACTTGCTCCGCTCCTTGTTTTATCGGCATCGCTTGCAATTGGAACCGCCTGCTGCAGTGGGGAGGAGTGATGCTAAAATCATCTCTCTCTTCTTTTGGGCATCACTTAGGCATACATTGTGGAGGGCCTAATGGGCGAACGATCATGGCATTCAAAAGGAGCGAACGATTTGCAGACACCCTAAAATTTCCTTTTTTCAGAAAATAATAATTCCTACCGTTTTCCATTTTTGCACAGTGCTGCACACTCCGGTTAAGAAACATATGCAGGCGCCCATGCGTCCACTCCCCTCACCCACTCCCTTTCCCTGTGACGTCACCGTTGATGCAGCTAGAAAAAAAGAGCAAAACATTTATTTCAAATGTTATAACTTTCGAACGTTGTATCCATTTTTAATTCCGTCTGCACCGGTATGTTCTACACAACAAGGTGAACAAAACGAGACCCCACTTGCATATGCTTCAAAGAATTTTTTTCTAGTTGCAATTTATGTATATTAGCTTATAACATATCACTTATGAAACATAACTTATGTATAAAATTTATGAAGCACAACTTATATACAAAAGTTATGAAACACAACTTATATACAAAAGTTATGGAACACAACTTATAATAGCAAATTATGTGTATTAACTTATAACATATAACTTATAATATATAACTTATGCCAAAGTTTGGAAACACTCGATTATGAAACGTAACTTATGTATAAAAGTTATTAAACACAAAGGAACGAATTAACTTATAACTTATATCAAAACTTAGAAACACAAAAGTTATTGAACACAAAGGAACGAATTAACTTATAACTTATGCCAAAACATGAAAACTGTAACACAACTTATGTACAAAAATTATGAAACACAACTTATGTACATAAGTTATTCTATATAACTTGTGTACAAATTTTTTTTAAAAAATAAAGAAGAATAAAATATAGAAAAATAAAAAGAATACTAAAAAATCACATAAAACAAAACTAAATAAAAATAAAAAGAATAAGAAAAAAGAAAGAAAATGCCAACTCCATACAGCTTCACGTTCACGTACGGTAGTGCTAGTTTTTCTTTGGAGGAAAACGTACGGTAGTGCTAGTGCTATGATGGGATCTCGAGGAAGGATTGGCCCACTTGCGCGCGGCTTGCGGATCGGTCTCCGTCTCGGTGCGCCAGTTGCTGACAGGAACGACGCAGGCACGTCTATCGTTCACCGAGTACGAATCGCGCGAAAGACCGCGCAAATGGATTTGGGCCGTCGAAGCCGGCCTTCGCCTTTGCGTACGGGGAGACGATGAGCTCGGATGAGCGGGGTAACGTGTCGTCTGCTGCTGCGTTCTCTTTGAACGGGATGTCCGTGTCGGAGTTCCAGCCAAGATAGATCATAGATGGACAGAATCACGATAGAAATGCAGGCACGGTGCACCTGCGGCCAGCGGCACGTCCTGCGGTAGCCTGTTAGCGCATACTACGGAGTACTCTGCTTGCCGCACTGTCATGCTGGCTGGACTTTGCAGAAACACATACGGTAGAAAATACTAGACACTACCTCCAGATTACAGCGCCCGTTGCTGACCCTACAAATTACGCGTACCGGAGACACAAAATTCATACGCTAGAAACAGTAGGTGTTGCTGTTTGATAATGTATAATATATGCAAATGCGAAACAGATGAGCACACATATGTCCGTTTGACTGATAAGTTTATTATTGACTGATTTGTTACGAGAAAAAAATATTATTCATTGACTAAAAAAATACGATTTATAAGCCACAACGCTAGTTCAATGGAAGTCAACAGTTGTACGGATCGAAGGCCCGCTACCTGCAAATTAAACGGCAAGGGCCACGGTGGCGACCCGCTTGCAGATGGCCTTCAGGAGGCCGAGTGCCCCGTGCGGTGTACTACCCGGCCCAGTTCCCTCAAGGCCTCGTTTAGATGCTGAAAAAATTTCAACCCGATGAATAGTACCACTTTCGTCTTATTTGACAAATATTGTCCAATCGTGGACCAACTAGGCTCAAAAGATTCATCTCGTGATTTCCAACTAAACTGTGTAATTAGTTATTTTTTTACCTACATTTAATACTCCATGCAAGCGGCTAAAAATTGATGTGATGGAGAGAAAGTGAAAAAACTTGGAATTTTGGTGGCATCTAAACAAGACCCAAGTCGTCCACGTCGATGGTTTCCTTGTGTACGTCCCCAAGCCGTCGGTGTTCCTCAGGCACGGGTTTTTGGACAAAACTTTGTCCCGGTCGAACGTTTGGACAACAACAAGAAGTCTCCTGTACAACTAAAAAAAGAAAATATGGATATTTTTTTTGGTGCGACATTCGTTGTTCTGCGTGTCGTCCGTGCGATCTTTCTCCGCGCCCCCTACGCCCGTCTCCCTTAAAAAAAAAAAAAACGTCGCTCGCCACCGCGCCCCCATCGCGCCCACCCTGCGCCCGTGCCCGCCCGCATCAGGCAGCACCGCCGCCGCCCGAGCCCATCGCGCTTCGCCGTCGTCTCGCTGCGTCCTCTCCCTGCCTCCTGCCGCCTCCCCTCCCATCTCCCCGTCGCGCCCCCTCGCGCCATCCGCATCCCGCCCCCACCGGCCACCCCCACCTCCATGCGGATCGGCGCATGAGGCCCGGTGGCGACGCCCCTTTTTCTCTGCAGGCGGCAGCGCAAGGCAGTGGCGCCTCCTCGCCGCCATGGGCCATCCCATCCGGCCCCTCGATGGCGGCGCGTCCCACACCGTGCGGATGGAACCCCCGGCGGCGATGCATCCTGCCCCAATCCGCGGGCGATTTTTTTCCACCTCGACGCTCTGTCCGCCTGTGCAAAAGGAAACTCGCCCCCACCGGCGCCTCCCCCTTTAACCCTCCCCACCTCCGTTACCGTCTCCCCCCTTCCCACCTCCCCCACCAGCTGTGCTCATCCATCCACTGCGACGAGCCCCCGCCCGCCGATTGGACTACGTTTGTTTTTTTTTCTTCATTTGATTTGATTGCAACGCACCGCAGCAGGAGTAAGAGAGGGAGGGAGGGATCCTTGGGCCGTCGTTCGGCTGGATGGTGGAGGCGGTTCGTCGATTTGAGCTGCGGGTTTCTTGGACCTGCGTAGGTACGTGCTCCTCTCTCGGCCGGACCGGATCTCTGGTCCTGCGGATTCCTGCTTCTCAGATTTGGGCCCTGGATGGGGGTATTGATCCGGTTTTCCGCGTGATTTGATTTCAAAGGTAATTTGATTTCAAAGGTAAAAAAACCACCCCCATTTCCTCTCGGTCGGCGGATGGACGCGAGGGAGGTGTGAAGCCTGGTCGCTAACTGATGCTCGTGGAGCGATTCGGAGGAGAGGAGCGCCCCCTCCTCCACCCTCGCAGCAGGTGAAGAATGCCCCACCTCTGTATGACCTGCCGAACAACGGTCTGGACGTGTCCATGGAGGAGGTCGGCGTGGACCTGTTCGGTCCACGGTAAAGCTTTGACCTTTTTCCCCTTTAATTTTGTTAACGAAATTGAGTTCTTGTTCAAGTATGGACCAACAGGTTTGCTTGTTCAGGCCTATCTTGTTCATGAATGTTCTTGTTCAGAATACATGTTGGAGCTTTCAGATATATATAGCGGATAATATAGAGCTTTCAGATATATAGCAGATAATATAGCAGATGTTCTGTTGCATACAGTTTGAGTGGTTTTGGAGTATGCCTGTTGTGTGGTTTTGGAGTATGCTAGGATTGTTTGGTTAGTGTAAGCTGAGGGTGGGATGGATGCACGATTCAATCCGATTAAAGCCCTGCTGCCGCGCTAGGCTGTAAACCTGAATAGCAGGTGTGTGGTTTGGCTGCATCATTTTAAAGTCAGTTTGTCGCAACCATAGCAGGTGTGTTGCAGTTCACTTTCATTCTCTAATTGATTTTCCCCCTTCAAACTGGTGTGATGTCTCCCATTGCCATAACTAATTCAACGGATTAGCTTTTCTGTACCTAGCGTGATGCCCATTACCATAACTAATTCAACGACAATGATAGCATCATGCATATGCCATGGGGGAGTCCACTATCCAAAATGATGGCCTCTTAGTGAATTCTGCGCACTCTTGGTGCGGCAGGATGATGGCCACCCAATTCAGGATGAAGCGCATATTTCAATTTCTTAGCATTTTGCCGGTGTTGATTTGTAGCACAATAATCAATATCATACTCTTTTGGTGTATTTTGTGTGTTTTTAGCTTTCTGTCTTTGTGAAGTTGGAAATATGCATTATATTGCTTGATTGGAAATAGAAGATGCATATGTCCCAATGAAGTTATATATTGGCTATTCCAAGAGCTTGATAGCCGCTTTAATGAGACAATCTCTAAATTGCATCAAGGGAAATTATGTAACACTAATCCTTACTTGAGAGGAGATTGATGCAAACTGTATAATGAATGCCTTTTACCAAATTAGATTGTGTTCAGCTCACCATATTCATCAATACCGAGCGTTGCTATATTTTTGGATGCTCTTATAGCTCAATATTATTATTTTTATAATTACGTGAAGTCACATTGTGTGCCTTGCTGATCATATACACAAAGTGAACTCCAGTAACTTCCAACAATGACATGGCATGATAATCCAATGTTCTATGACATTCTCGAAAAAGAAAAGAAATGAAGAAGAATAACAAAGGAGAGGGGAAGGATTGTCAGAAATCAAAACTATAAATGCATTAGAATGAGCTACAGTGTACCTTCTCCCCCCCCCCCCCCCCCCCCCCCCCCCCCCAAATTTCAATCCCTCGCGTGGACAGGGGGGCCCGGCGGGCAGCGCAGCCTGCCCTCACGCGAGCGGCATCCCACAACTGAGGTGCATATATATGTTATTTAATTCAGTGCTTCTTTACTCTGTATCCAGCTCCATGATGTGCTTTAGTTTAGAAATAGGCAACTGCAACCTTAGTATTGGATTTGATACTTTTCTCCTTTTTGTTCAAAATATTAGAACTAATTTTCCGTATGTCGCCTTTCAAGTACATAATTGTTGATGACTTTATGATTTATGTAGGCCTGCGACGTAAATTTTTTGGTGGTTACAAGGTACCATGGGCTTAGGTATGTGGCCTCCATCAAAATAACAGTGTCGACGTGTAACTAATGTATTGATGTTCTTCTTTCTTCGTTATAGTAGTTTCCTATCCGCTTATATCCTGTCTTATTTATGCACAACAATCAATCTAATGTGACTGTTTTATTCTCAGTTACCCAACAGTCAAGTATCACCATGCGTTATAGTGGTTTCTGAGCATGTCTTCCTACTCTTTGCATGTGACAGTTTGCATGGAAGTACAGTTTATTGGACCTCACTTTAAAATAATAGCAGACTATTAGTAGCACCGGTAGCATTTTGACCTTTTATGATTTGGCTATTGAGTACGTTTTTGAAGTAATACCAGTTGGCATTACTCGACCCATGCATATCAATTGATACTATTAGAAATGGGGATAGTATTAGAAATGAAGTAGTTGTCTGGTTCCTCTTTGCAAGTGAGTAGTGATTCACTGTGATCCACTTATTCCCTAACATGTCCATGCTTCTCTCTTTCTATATATAATTTGGCCAGCGGTCTGTGATGATAAGAACCTTTGCACATTGATTAATCAATCCCAAAGAGACTATTCTCTGCTCCTGTACCTCCATTAGAGGCAGAAGTTCTCTGTTTCCATAGCCCTGTTTGAAGCAAACGTGATCATCATCATGTGGCCCTATCTGTCTGCCCCTGATTTCTGTAAATACTAGGAGAACTTGCATCGGCTGTTTCCAATTAAGGGTATTTATGTTTTCACTTATATGCTTTGCAGTCAGCATAGATTCAGGTAGCTTATATTCCTTCTGTTGAAATCCAAGAACTATTATCTGAGGGTTTTTTATTCATACTACCATGTTTTGCCGCACAAGCTTCTGAAATCCACTCCATTCATACATATATGTTTTTCAAGTGCATTTTGTTATTTCCTTTTTATGTTGCCAAGGAAATCAACTTCAGGTTTTGTGTTCCTTTTTCATTTGTTATACCCACAACTATATATGAGGCAATAAGTCAATAGCACAGATAAGCAGCAAATTATTCGGTGTTCATATAAAAACTTGTAGAACTAAAAGAATATATGAAAGATATTAATAGTTTACCTTTCAAGCCTCCACTTTGTTCTTTACCTTTACTCACTAACTGCATCTAATATGTCTTCATTTCCAAAGGACAGTGTTGCTCTTATATTCATTCTCCTAATGCAGTTTGTTCATAGCAGGAAATGTGCACTTCAACCAGTCAGTTACTATGAAAACCACTAAGGCACTAAGAACATGACGAGTCTTCATGAATCGTATCCACAAACCTTCTAGATAGGATGACAAAGTTAGGTATCAACAACCCCTAATTACTAATTATCTCTCTTAAGCAACTGAAATATTGTACAAGCAAGTTGAACATTTGTCTTATTGTCTTAATAAAAGTAATTTATGTACTGTTTGCATTTATTTTTTTTCTACAAAAAACAAATCGATTCATATGAAAATGTAGTTTCAGAACTTAATGAGATTGAGTTTATCTTAGATACAGATTGACAAGGGATAGATGGGATAGCAAGAAGAACCAGCTAAGTCACCCTCCTTGCATGCCTCGAGCTGATGGTGCGGCTGGGCTTTTATAGTCATACCTAACAAACTAACTAATTGTCCTAACGAACTAACAATCTTGATTTGCCTAAGAACCTGGTAACGAAAGATGTGCTAACAAAAACACTAGTAATGAAATCACTGATGCACGTTTTTCTGTTCCATGCAGTCGGCATCAATGCTGCCTACATGCAGACATACATCGGAGGTGTGTCATGTCCATACATCTGTGGCAGAACCCTTGACCATGGTGTTCTCCTTGTCGGCTATGGCGCAGCTGGTTTTGCCCCCATCCGCCTGAAGGACAAGCCTTACTGGATCATCAAGAACTCGTGGGGTGAGAACTGGGGGGAGAACGGATACTACAAGATATGCAGGGGTTCCAATGTTCGCAACAAGTGCGACGTCGACTCCATGGCTTTAGGTAATGTTGGTGGTGACTCCCCAAAGTGTCGTGATCTGGTACTATATATGACTCAATACAGAGCTATTTGGGGTTATGATTCAATTTTCACGTGAGTACATTTGTTGATCTTAGGCATATAATTTCCTCACGTTGGTTAAAGTGTGTTTCTAAACCATCACTTTGGTTAGATTGAGGGACTGAATTTACTGCTATCAGCTACAATATTAGATTTAGAAGAGTTTTTTTTATTGTAGTTTTTAGCTGAGACTTGCAAGACTACACCAGAAACTATAATAATATACTATCTGTCAGGTTCATAAACCTGGCTTCCACTCCAGGGCTCAGCCCAGGAAAACGGTCTTTCTTTCTTTTGGACCAGCCCGAAAGTCTAAAACCAACAGACTGGAGCACTCGCTTTAGGCTCAGGCCGCCTTCGGCTCATCTCTTCGACCGGAGCACTGGCTTAGGCTTAGGCCAGCTCCGAACGGCCTCTCCGATCGGAGCGCTAGCGTCAGGCCCCGGCTGCCTCCACATGGCCTCCACTCGGAAAACCTGACCCGAGGACCGCCTCCGACTCCGACCCCGTGTCTCCGACCGGGATTCATAGAAAAACACCGCCATCACTATTCTTCGACTGGCGCGCCAGAACCGACTGGGGACCATCCGACCGGGGACGCCCGCTCGGAAAGAACCAGAAGGCGTGCGGAGAAAGGCAAGGCATGGCTTACAAGTCAACACCACTGTACCAGGGACCATACCCTGCATGAAGCAGTGCTCTGCAGCCATCCTGACACAAAGTATTGTAGGGGCCGCTAGAAACTCCCATATAGTAAGCCCCCTCCGCGTGTCTCTAGACACCGATTGCGGTATGGGCTCCAGGATTTGCCATACTAGGTGAACATAGCATAGCTCCTCACATGCCACTAGGCATCCAGAAGTATTTTGCAGGTACCGGCGTCATCCTTCCTGAAGAAGATAGCTTTCCATACACGTCTGACATCCTATAGCGACACCGACAGTATTGGGGGGCATCAACCATTATCCAGTTTACATCTCCGTAGGCAGCAAGGCTTAGAAATATTTGTACTCTCTCTCCCTCACCTATAGAGCCATCCTCTTCATCTATAAAAGGGGATGCACTCCCTCCAACGGGGGAGATTAACTTCTTCAAGCCCAGACTCACTAGATCGACATCAACACTCCCAACCACAAGACCGCCAAGTTCCGACCGCGACCCTTCCGGTCGGAGCCGACCGAACCTCTTGTACACCCCCTTCTTCCTCCTTCTCGTTTGTACCCCCACTACAGACTTTGAGCACCTGGGCTCAGGAATAAAGTCGCCGACCGACCCCGACTGGACGTAGGGCACGTTGCCTGAACCAGTATAAATCATGTGTCATTGTGTGCTAGGCCACCTCCGATCACAACGTACAGCAAAACTACAAATATTTACTAGTTGGTCACTTTCTGCACTGACAGTTGGCGCCGTCCGTGGGGAAGACACTGTACGTTCAACACTTTTTTGGTCATCGGATGGCCCATTTTTCCACCACTCCCACCGTGGCGGGCTCCGATGATACGATTCGTTTCGGCTCGCTGGAGTTCCCCGCGGTCTCGCCCGCCGAGATGCGGGTTCCACCTGTCTTCGAGCCATTCCAAGCCTTTCGCTTCGGGAGCCTAGACTTCGTCGCCGATCGGCTCG